>NW_024395977.1:29159637-29459637 GCF_016617805.1 Bactrocera tryoni
CACTTGCCGTGATTTACGATCTTTTGAAGCTGTTAATGGCGAAGGAGGCCCGTTGCTTAGTAGAAGTTGGTGTTAAAATCGGCACGAAAACTTTTTAATAGATGACATTTTGCCTCATTCCACTACTATATCTCGTAGATTGCACAAGTTGCACCTTAGCGAACGTGAAAAGTTTATCGATGATATACGTCCATTAATTGAGAAAGGTTGGTAAATCTCTCGGTATATTTAGATGTATTATTCCTTGTCTGAAAAAATTTTACAAAATCCTTAGGCATGTGTGCGTCTACGGTGGATATGTGGACAGATAATAAAAAACAAAGAAATTTTATTGCTTTTACTGTGCATTATATGGATGATAAATGGCAGCTTAAGAAGTATGTTAAATTGTGTGTTCAACAAGCACAGCTGTACTACATATAGTGTGTTTGTTTATGTTTATATTTTTAGCCGTATTTTGTTTACCTCCGATTAGAATATGATGACAATGGGATTGCTGTGAAGAAAACTGCGGAAAATTTAATTGGTGCCATAGGACTCAAGTTTAACGAACTGAACTTAGATAGAAATTTTTTGGAAAAAATTACTTTTACTACAGATCAGGGTTCAAATAACTAAAAGGCTCTACAACATCATTCAAGAGTTAATTGCGTAGTACATGTGCTCAACATTATTTTGAAGCATACATTCGATAAAGAAACACTTAAAAGTTGTGCTCCTAATGTTATGGATTTGATAACAAAATGTAAGTCTCTTGTCGAAAATCTAAAGCGAACAGGCAGAAACCAAATGTTTGAAACTACCGTGAAGCAAGAGTGCTCTTCCAGATGGAACACTAAATTTAAAATGTTGTGCTCTATTCGCAAAAATTTCAATGCTATTGAAGATATTTTAGAGAAATCTGGTGAAACACATCGTTTGTTCGGAATTGAAAAGTATTTATTGGACAGGATAATAAACGTATTAGAACCATTCAAAAATCTAACATTGTTGTTGGAAGGTGAGAAAAATTCAACTATACATTTAGTATTATTACATATGCATATCCTAAAAAAAAAGTTGTTTAAATTGCTAGATGAAGAAAGTAACAATGAAATCCGATCTATACTTACAAACTGTTTAGATACTATTTTTGATAAGAAATTCTGTCCAGACAAAATTCATAAGATTGCTGCTTTTCTATGGCCAGAATATAAGCGGATGCGATACTTAAGCGAGTTTGAACGTGTTGAAGTGTATAATTTAGTGAAAGTGGAATTGAACAAAATCTCAATGAGCATGTCTGCGGAAATTCCTCAAGATTCTCAATCTGAAAGTGTAGAAATGGAGAATTGTATCGGGGATGATATGCTTTCAAAATACAAAGACGTTCATTTGCTGACTGGCTGTGAAAGCCAAATAAATATGCAGATTGAAATATACAAAAATGCATGTTATACAGAAAATTGCGTTTTGAATTGGTGGCGGCGTCATGAAGATGAGTTTCCAATGATGGCCAGACTGGCACGACAAATTTTATGCATTCCAGCGTCTAGTGCAGCAAGCGAAAGATGTTTTAGTTTGGCAAACCGGATATTAGAAGAAAGAAGAACAAATTTGAAAGGAGAAAATCTGGACGCCATTTTATTTTTGCATTCACAACAAAAAAATTAAGTTCATATTAAATATTTTTTATTTTTAATTCGTTGCTTATTTTGATCGAAAATAACGAAATATATTTAATTTATTTTTATTTATTGAATTAATTTATTATGTTATGTTATATTGAATTAATTTATGTTTAAATGAAGAGAATTTTATTAATTTTTTCCTAATATAAGGTAAATACGAAAGAAAAATCACAAGAATCTGCTTTTATGCATATATGTACTTCGTTTCATTTGCCATTGACGATATCAGATAGTAACCGTACGATGCCACGATGCCGCGATGCCGATGCGCAATGTTACCTTCGCATCGTGGTAATCGTCAGAAGTGTTACTTAGTAACGTAATCGTACGATGCCTACCTTAATCGTGCAGGTCTCTGGTTCATATACAAACATATTAATTGATATGATTACCATTTTGCGTATTTTTATGAATACATGTAAAATTGATAATATTCTAAATAAATTATGTTATTTTCAAAACAATATTTGTAGTTAATGTGCGAATAAGAGTTATTTATTTAATATTTCATATGTTTGATAATGTATTATAAATTCTCAAATATTTTTGTAGATATGCTATATATGTATGTATATACATATATATGGCATCCTTTCATAGTATCCTAAAAACCTTAATATATTACAATATTATTTCATTTTAAATTTCATATATTATGTTCGGGCCGACAATGAAAACATGTTTTCGTGGGAAAAACTGGTTTTCGCCCTAAAACTTGTGTTTTCGTCCATGTAAAATCTGTAAAACGAAAACACATTGAAAATCAGTTTTCACTGAAAACTACTTGATAACTTACATTCCACTCATTATAATCGGTGCCTGCTCTGGTTTAATCGATTTTAGTGGAAGACATATTTTGCCGGCCCTAAATTGTCACTTGATATACCATATACAATTACAGCTGTCACTTGATATTGTCATATTAGGGGGATTCTCTTGCTCTTGCAAAATCCTTCCACTGTGCACGAATTGCAGAATTTTCCTTTTGGTGCAACGGCACAACAAAAAACACACGCAGAAAATTATTTGCAATATCCAGACCAAAACCCATATTTATTTTCGTGCCATCATATATCACTAGATTCTGCAATGGGTGCTCTCTTGGCCTTGCATATTTCGGTATAGGATTTTTGCATTTTGTGTCATCGTGCAATCTTGCAAGAGCAAGAGAATCCCCCTATTGATATTGAAAAATGGAAAAGCAAAAATACAAAAAAAGAAGTTTGTAGAGGGATAGGGGAGAAGCCATACTCATTATATTGTGGCAAAACAAAATTAGTGCTCTTCGCGGGCCAATATTAAGGCATTCAAAACTTACCATTCTCGTTGCTCAAAATGTAAACAAACAAATAAATTTGTGAGTTGTTAGTGAAAATTCATCGAAAACTCACATTGTCGGTCCGAATGACTTACCCACAAATATGTTTTCAAGATGTTTTCAATGTCGGTCCGAACATAGTATTACGCATCTACATATCAGCACATAATTACATATGAACATATGTAAGTATAATTTGAATGCAAATCATGATATTATCGTTTATCAGTAACGTAAAAAGCGCGCACCACACAAATAATTAATACACAAGCCTACACATATACATATCTGCGTACACATGTAATCACGTCGCCCAACAACAAATATTGTTCTACAAAAACAACAATCGTCTCAATAGCATCAGTAGCGTCACAAGTCAATATGCCAGCCAAATAGTCGATGTCCAAATTTGTAGAAAAACACTCGCTTCATTCATAAAAGCAGACACCATCACATCTCCCCGAACAAGCCTTTGCCAACAAGCGTCGCGACGATGGCAAAAGCTAAAAATTATAAATTGAACAATTTTTGATGTTTCTTCTAAAAGAAGTGTGAAGAAGAAAAGTGTTCATTTATCGGAATATTTAAACTTTCTCGTGACAGACAATCAGGTTTTTATCTTTTATTCGCGCACTCCGAAATTATCTTTTCGCATCTCAAAAACTCTTGAGATTTTTCATGGCGCCCGAGCAGGGACTAAGTGCGTGAACTCAGTACATATTTTACTTTCGCTTTAAGAAATTATTTTCTTTATTGACCAATTGCCTGTCAAATCGTTTCGATTTCGGCCTTTTTGGCCAAGTAAATTGTGGGCTTGGGCTGGCGGACATATGTGTATATAAGACATATATATACAAGTATACATATGTATGCTTGTGAAGAAACTGAAAGTACAGTGAGTTCCATATTTATCATACCAAAGTTTTGGAACTAGTCTCGGCTAAAAGTGACAACCGAAAAATAATAATTTAATTGCTTAAAAAGTACCTTATGACGAAAAATTAAGATTTAAATTAGGAAATTTTCCTGAAAATGTGAACCCTTATTATTAACAATTAGGACTGGACCAATGCAAATCCATTGAAAATACACGACAATCGTGATTTTTTATCTCTAAATTTATATAGCTCAGAGGCATTTTATGGCATCGCTTTACTTTAGATACATATTTCTAAAATGAGTTAAGCTTCCCGCCCTCATACACCACTACACCACACAACGCACTACTCACAAAGCAACACTGGCACACTCACCACACTTGGAGACAACACTCATCGACTGGAAGCAGAAGTCTACACCTACACACACACTAATACACGCCGTACATCAACCCACCATAACTCTTCACAGACAAACGAGCAAAAACCTTCGTCCTGGAAGAGGCCGTTTTTTTTCGATCACGATCTGCGAGCGATTCACATCAGCGGACGTTTTTTTGGCTATTTTTGGCGCGCAGCAGCTTTTCTCTTTTTTGCTTCGTCTCTTTTTCGGCGGGCAACCCAAATCATCTTGCCTCATCAGTTGATTTTCGACGCGCAGCAGTTCATCCAATCTAATTTCGACTTTTTTATTTGGTACAGCCTCTATTGGTATCCGACCAAGGAGCCCATCAATTCACGGTTGTCCATACATTTACTGTTACTCCACTGGTATCCGACCAGGGAGATTTTTTCTTTAACATCATACTTAAAGTATTGTAAGCGAATTTGTAAAACTGGTGAATACCTTAACGAATTAAAGGCAATCATTTTTTTTATTCAGGGTTGGGTGCTAAGGTGTAAGTGCTAAATTAATTATCTACGTAAGTAAGTGGTAAAATAACTAGAATTGAACACTCAAAAAAAGTGCCCATTGCGACAAAGTTGAAAATCACAACGGCGAGGTAATACGGGGTTCTAAACCTAATTTTTCAACAAAATTCGCATTATTTTGTATATATATCGTAAATGACAAGAGCTATAAAAAATGTACAAGACAGACTTGTTAGAAATTTTATTTGCTACAAAAAAGGACCTAGGTCAAAATCGCTATCATTAATACTTCTCGAGATATTCGGCTTTCTGAGTAATCGGTGCCATTATGCATAAATTTTTTGCGTTAGAGGCATACCGTATTCAAACACATCACACATTATTGCACCAGTATCCGGTTTCCTTCCCCGCTGTACCTCATCCGCAACCATCCACCACACGTGCAGTAATTTTAGTGAGGACCAGCTGTGGAGATTACTTTCCTGCGAAAGCGTTGCTGGCTCAACTCACGCTTCCAGTTCAACTTTATGACGGAGGACTTGGCACAGAAGTTGAGGATTTGACGTCAGCACAAAACATTAAGCTCAATAGGAATTGGCAGTTCCGATACAAAAGTGGGGTCAAAAATAAGCGCGTTTGTCAAGTAGCGGTTAAATAATAATGAATTTTCGGTGGAATTATGGGTAATGCGACGTATTTCGCAAATCATACAGACCGTAACATCAATGTTAGTGGCAGGAAAATTCCGCACAATGTTGAATTGGCGGATCCAAAATTCTACAAATCTAAAAAAGTGGATATGCTATTGGGTGCTGAAACATTTTTCGATCTTTTAGGTGTTGGCCAAATTAAAAATGGTCCTAACCAACCAACACTTCAGAAAACCCATTTAAAATGGATTGTATCTGGCAAATACGCCAGCAATTTAAGTTCTCCTCCCAGATTACATAGCACACTATGCCAAGCTGAAGAAGACTTTACGTCAATAGATTCAGTAATCCAAAAATTTTGAGCTCTAGAAGAATTATCTTCAGGTTCAAACGGCATTAAATTCACACAAGAGCAACAAGAGTGGGAAAACTTTTTCATAAATACAACTCAAGTATTGCCTTCAGGACGGCTTCAAGTCAGAATGCCTTTTAAAGCTAACCGTAAGTTACTCGGTCACTCATATGAAACCGCAGTTCGGCGGTTTCAGGCCCTGAAGAGAAGGACATTAAAAGATCCAGAACTTCGTACAATGTATCTGGACTTTATGAATGAATATAGAGCACCGGGTCACTTCATTCCGCATCAATGCATTTTAATACCTGAGAGAACAATAACCAAATTAATTGTTGTCTTTGATGTTTCGAGTCGATCTTCAACTCAAATAGCGGTAAATGAACTTTTGATGGTAGGTCCAATCATCCAAGAAGAGTTATACTTAACTCTTCTTCGTTTTCGCTTACATAAGTATGCACTAACAGCGGCCATTATTAAAATTTACCGTCAAATAGTTATGCATGAAGAAGACAGAAATATTCAGCTTATGTATTGTATGGAGAGAGCATCCTTCTGAGCAAATTTAAATTTTTCGTCTTAACACTGTAATTTACAGCACTGCGCCTGCTCCATTTCTCGCAAATGCTCAGTGAGGCCAATACAATGAGGCACTGAAAAGTCATTAGACTTTAATGACAAAAGCTCCACTAAAACGTTAGGATTCCATTGGTTGCCGAAAGAGGATTTGTTTCGATTTGTTTTAGGTGACAGTTTTAATGATCTGCGAGCGACTAAACGAAACGTACTATCAGTTTCTGCTCGCCTTTTTGATCCTCTTGGATTACTAAGCCCACTAGTTACCAAAGCAAAAATCTTATTGCAAGAGCTTTGGATCCAATAACTAGTCTGGGATGAGTTGATTCCATGGCGCCTTGACACTAGCTGGTAGAATTTTAAAGCCAGCCTAATGCAGCTCTCATCTATTAGCATACCTCGTTACGTAAACGTTGAATCGAGTGCCATCTGCCAAATACCTGGCTTCGTCGACTTCCAATAAGGGCGTATTAAATGTATGCTGCTTACTGAGCTCTCGGCAGCACATCTTCTTTCGAAATTATGGTCAAGAGTAACACCTATGTTGAATCGACATTTCGAAAAAAATACATTTTGGACAGACTTTGAGTCTGGATTTCATCAGATATTGATGGAAGAAAACGACATAGAAAAAACAGCATTTTCTGTAAATGACGGAAAATATGAATACCTAAGAATGCCATTTGGACTTAAAAATGCTCCAAGTATATTTCAAAGAGCAATTAATAACATTTTACATGAATGTATAGGAACATTTTGTCACGTATATGTTGACGACATAATAGTATATTCAACAAGTAAGGAAGGGCTAAGGTGTCACCGAACATTTTATACTCTCGCATGATAAAGTGATAATCGAGATTTCATTATACGTCATTTACATATTTTTCAAATACCGTATTTTTGTAAAGTTTTATGCCGCTATCATCATTGGTTCCTAAAGTACATATATACTCGTATTATACAGAAAAGGCATCAGATGGAATTCAAAATAGCGTTATATTGGAAGAGGGCGTGGTTGTGAACCGATTTCACCCATATTTCGTACATGTCATCAGGGTGTTAAGAAAATATTATATACCGAATTTCATTGAAATCGGTCTAGCAGTTCCTGAGATATGGTTTTTGGTCCATAAGTGGGCGAGGCCACGCCCATTTTCAATTTAAAAAAAAAACTGGGTGTAGCTTCCTTCTGCCATTTCTTCCGTAAAATTTAGTGTTTCTGACGTTTTTTGTTAGTCGGTTAACGCACTTTTAGTGATTTTCAACATAACCTTTGTATGGGAGGTGGGCGTGGTTATTTCCCGATTTCTTCCATTTTTGAACTGTATATGGAAATGCCTGAAGAAAACGACTCTGTAGAGTTTGGTAGACATAGCTATAGTAGTTTCCGAGATATGTACAAAAAACTTTGTAGGGGGCGGGGCCACGCCCACTTTTCCAAAAAAATTGCGTCCAAATATGCCCCTCCCTAATGCGATCCTCTGTGCAAAATTTCACTTTAATATCTTTATTTATGGCTTAGTTATGATACTTTATAGGTTTTCGGTTTCCGCCATTTTGTGGGCGTGGCATTGGGCCGATTTTGCCCATCTTCGAACTTAATCTTCTTATGGAGCCAAGGAATACGTGTACCAAGTTTCATCATGATATCTCAATTTTTACTCAAGTTACAGCTTGCACGGACGGACGGACAGACGGACGGACGGACAGACAGACATCCGGATTTCGACTCTACTCGTCACCCTGATCACTTTGGTATATATAACCCTATATCTGACTCTTTTAGTTTTAGGACTTACAAACAACCGTTATGTGAACAAAACTATAATACTCTCTTTGGCAACTTTGTTGCGAGAGTATAAAAACTCTAAAGGAACATATATCTCATTTGAAATATATAGTACAAACCCTCGAAGAAGCGCATATGAAAATATATATAGAACAAGTAAGGAAGGGCTAAGTTCGGGTGTCACCGAACATTTTATACTCTCGCATGATAAAGTGATAATCGAGATTTCATTATCCGGCATTTACATATTTTTCAAATACCGTATTTGTGTAAAGTTTTATTCCGCTATCATCATTGGTTCCTAATGTATATATTACACAGAGAAGGCATCAGATGGAATTCAAAATAGCGATATATTGGAAGAAGGCGTGGTTGTGAACCGATTTCACCCATATTTTGTACATGTCATCGGCGTGTCAAGAAAATATTATATACCGAATTTCATTGAAATCGGTTTTGTAGTTCCTGAGATATGGTTTTTGGTCCATAAGTGGGCGACGCCCCGCCCATATTCAATTTTAAAAGGAAGCTGCACCCCTTCTACCATTTCTTCCGTAAAATTTAGTGTTTCTGACGTTTTTTGTTAGTCGGTTAACGCACTTTTAGTGATTTTCAACATAACCTTTGTATGGGAGGTGGGCGTGGTTATTTCCCGATTTCTTCCATTTTTGAACTGTATATGGTAATGCCTTAAGGAAACGACTCTATAGAGTTTGGTTGACATAGCTATAGTAATTTCCAAGATATGTACAAAAAACTTAGTAGGGGGAGGGGCCACGCCCACTTTTCCAAAAGAATTACGTCCAAATATGCCCCTCCCTAATGCGATCCTTTGTGCCAAATTTCACTTTAATATCTTTATTTATGGCTTAGTTATGACACTTTATAAGTTTTCGGTTTTCGCCATTTTGTGGGCGTGGCAGTTGGCCGATTTTGCCAACTTTCTTATGGAGCCAAGGAATACGTGTACCAAGTTTCATCATTTTATCTCAATTTTTACTCAAGTTACAGCTTGCACGGACGGACGGACAGACGGACGGACAGACAGCCATCCGGATTTCAACTCTACTCGTCACCCTGATCACTTTGGTATATATAACCCTATATTTGACTCTTTTAGTTTTAGGACTTACAAGCAACCGTTATGTGAACAAAACTATAATACTCTCCTGAGCAACTTTGTTGCGAGAGTATAAAAATCAAAATTTATAGAAACCGTGGTTGAATTGTTAGGATACGTTGCATCCCATAAGGTTATAAAACCTCATCCCAAAAAAGTAGAAACAATAAAAAATTACCCATATCCCAAGACGTTACGACAACTTAGAGGATTTTTAGTATTACCGGGATACTATAGGAAATTTATAGGAAATTATGAAACAATAGCTAAGCCACTAACAAAACACTTAAAGGAAGAAAATAGTAAAATATCGCAGTATATGTCCAAAAAAACAATTATTAATCTTTATCAAGAAGGAATTGTTACTTGTGAAACCTTAAAAAGAGTGTTACAAGAACAAGTTGAATTAGCTCAACTAAACTTTGAGAAAAAATTAATTATAGCTACTAATGCAGTAGGTGCAGTTTTATCCCAAGAAGGAAGGCCAATAACATTTATATCAAAGACACTAAACTCTACCGAACAAAATTACGCAACAAACGAAAAAAAATTATTCGCAATAGTTTGGGCATTAAAGACATTTAGAAGGCAAGTAGATCTTTATTCAGTAAAAAATTTAGAAATTCACACGGATCATCAACCATTAGCATTTGCAATGGTTGAAAAAAATCCGAATGTTAAAATGAAAAGATGGAGAGCTTTTATTGAGGAGTTTTCTCCAAAAATAATTTATAAACCAGGAACACCAAATGTAGTTGCTGACGCATTATCAAGAAAAGTATTAAATAATTTAACTAGTTCATGTGAGTAGAGTGACTCAAGTGATTCACTAATAGAAACCCAACATTCCGCAGAAAGTAGCGATGAGTATCAAATTCATGAAACAAAAAAACCTTAGAATCATTTTAAACAACAGATAGTAATCGATAATGGAGTAAGAATTACTGTCCTAGAGACTATTTCTTCTTTTAATAATAAACCTTTTTTTAATTAAATATGACAGACCAGAAAATATAATTGGTATTTTAAAAGAATATATGAATTAATAAAAAATATTTTGAAGGAAACATTTCCCACGATAAAATTTCTATATACTAAACTATTCCCTAATGATATATGTATGCAATAAAGAAGATCTTCTTCTTCTTCTTAATTGGCGTAGACACCGTTTACGTGATTATAGCCGAGTTAACAACAGCGCGCCAGTCGTTTCTTCTTTTCGCTACGTGGCGCCAATTGGATATTCCAAGCGAACCCAGGTCCTTCTCCACTTGCTCTTTCTCGCGGAGTGGAGGTCTTCCTCTTCCTCTGCTTCCCCGGCGGGTACTGCGTCGAATACTTTGAGAGCTGGAGTGATTTCGTCCATCCGGACAACATGACCTAGCCAGCGTAGCCGCTGTCTTTTAATTCGCTGAACTATGTCAATGTCGTCGTATATCTCGTACAGCTCATCGTTCCACCGAATGCGATATTCGCTGTGGCCAATGCGCAAAGGACCATAAATCTTTCGCAAAACCTTTCTCTCGAAAACTCGTAACGTCGACTCATCGGTTGCTGTCATCGTCCAAGCCTCTGCACCATATAGCAGGATGGGAATTATGAGCGACTTATAGAGTTTGGCTTTTGTTCGTCGAGAGAGGACTTTACTTTTCAATTGCCTACTCAGTCCGAAGCAGCACCTGTTGGCAAGAGCAATCCTGCGTTGGATTTCTAGGCTGACATTGTTGGTGGTGTTAATACTGGTTCCTAAATAGACGAAATTATCTACAACTTCAAAGTTATGACCTCCAACAGTGACGTGAGAGCCAAGTCGCGAGTGCGACGACTGTTTGTTTGATGACAGGAGATATTTCGTCTTGCCCTCGTTAACTGCCAGACCCATCTGCTTTGCTTCTTTGTCCAGCCTGGAGAAAGCAGAACTAACGGCGCGGGTGTTGAGGCCGATGATATCAATATCATGAAGAAGTTGCTAAACGTCAGTTTACAAAGCTGTATTAGTTTTGCGGAGATACCAAATTCAGGCATCGCGGCATAAAGGCAGCTCCTTTTCGTGCTGTCCAATGCAGCTTTGAAGAGACGACGAAGAGATGGTGTGAGTCGATTCTTCTTTCACGGGTCTTTTCCAAGATTTGGCGCATGGTGAATATCTGGTCGGTTGTTGATTTTCCAGGTCTAAAGCCACACTGATAAGGTTGACGGTGGCCTTTAATCTTCCACACAATCCGCTCGATAGAACCTTATATGCGATGTTGAGGAGGCTAATCCCACGGTAGTTGGCGCTGATTGTGGGGTCTCCTTTTTTATGGATTGGGCATAGCACACTTAAATTCCAATCGCTGGGTATGTTTTCGTCCGACCATATTTTACAAAGAAGCTGAAGCATGCTCCCTATCAGTTCTTCGCCGCCGTGTTTGAATAGCTCGGCCGGCAATCCATCGGCCCCTGCCGCTTTGTTGTTCTTCAGGCGGGTAATTGCTACTCGAGCTTCTTCATGGTCGGGCAATGGAACGTCAGCTCCACCGTCATCGATTGGGGAATCGGGTTCTCCTTCTCCTGGCGTTGTGCTCTACTGCCATTCAGCAGGCTGGAGAAGTGTTCTCTCTATAATTTAAGTATGCTCTGGGCCTCTGTGACTAGATCACCTTTGGGGGTACTACAAGAATATGGTCCGGTCTTGAAACCTTCTGTAAGCCGCCGCATTTTTTCGTAGAATTTTCGAGCATTACCCTTGACGGCCAGCTTATCAAGTTCTTCGTACTCACGCATTTCGGCCTCTTTCTTTTTCTGTCTGAAATTGTGTCTCGCTTCCCTCTTCAACTCTCGGTATCTATCCATCCCGCACCTGTTGTGGTCGATCGTAACGTTGCGAGGTAGGCAGCCTGTTTTCTCTCCACTGCGACACGGCACCTCTCGTCGTAACAGCTGTTCTTTTGTACTTTCCGAAAACCAATGGTTTCAGTTGCAGCTGTTCGTAAGGAGTTTGAAATGTCGTCCTACAGTTCCCTTATACCGAGTTGTTGACGAGTGCTCTCAGAGAGCAGGAGTGCAAGCCGAGTAGAAAATCGTTCTGATGTCTGTTGTGATTGCAGCTTCTCGACGTCGAACCTTCCTTGTGTTTGTTGGCGTGCGTTGTTTGCTGCACAGAGGCGGGTGCGAATCTTGGCTGCAACAAGATAGTAGTCCGAGTTGATGTTAGGACCTCGGAGCGCACGCGCATCTAAAACACTGAAAACGTGTCTTCCGTGTCAAAACATGATCTATCTGGTTGGTAGTTTTTCGATCCGGAGACATGCAGGTAGCTTGATGAATCTTTTTATGCTGGAATCTGGTACTACAGATAACCATATTTCGGGCCCCGGCGAAGTCGATCAGCCTCAACCCATTTGGGGATGTTTCGTCGTGGAGGCTGAATTTACCGTCCGCAGTGCCAAATATACCTTCTTTGCCCACCCTGGCGTTAAAGTCGCCAAGCACGATTTTGACATCGTAGCGGGGCAGCTCTCATAAGCGCGTTCCAAGCGCTCATAGAAGGCATCTTTGTTCACATCGTCCTTCTCTTCCGTTGTGGCGTGGGCGCAAATCAGCGATATGTCGAAGAACCTCACTTTGATGCGGATTGTGGCTAGACGTTCATTCACCGGAGTGAATGATAGTACTCGGCGACGGAGTCTCTCTCCCACCGCGAATCCAACACCAAACTTGCGCTCCTTTATATGGCCACTGTAGTAAATGTCAAAAGGACCTACTCGTCTCTGTCCTTGCCCGTCCATCGCATTTCTTGGACGGCGGTGATGTCAGCCTTTATTTTCGCGAGGACATCAACCAGCTGGGCAGCGGCACCTTCTCAATTAAGGGACCGGACATTCCAGGTGCATGGCCTCAAATCGTAGTCCTTATTTCGTTTGCCATGGTCGTCGTCAAAAGGGGGTCTCTCATCCGAGGCTTGTTGCTTCCTTTCATTGCGGTGTTTTTTTACGTGGCGGGTCCCAAACCCAGCGCATAACCCTATGTAGGGGATATTTCGCCTTCTCACTTTAGCTCGCCTTTAAACGGATGTTCTTAGGTAACCCAGAGGATACTTGGTCAAAGACGGTAGGTCGTGAGCTGCTTGAGTCATATGTAAACGAATCGTTTCTGGCCACTCCCAAGTGAATGGCGATCAGAGAACTTTCCTCACTTGCGTGAACTTTTACACATGACTCCATCCATAAAGAAGATCAAGGAACGATAATTGAGAATAGAGCGCATAGAAATTATAGTGAAAATTTGTCACAAATTAGGCAGAAATATTATTTAATGGTAAAACAATTGCAAAAAATTGTAGCATATGTAATAGTAATAAATCTGAAAGACATCCGAAACAAATCCCAATAGGGGAAGCACCAATACCAAAAAAAGAGGGAGAACAACTCCTTATAGATTCGCACAAAAGCTTAAATTTTTTACATGTATAGATTCATATACCAAATTTCTAATCGTAAAACATATATGTTTAAATGAGTTAAGCATCCACCCCCTCTACTCGGTAAAACTGGCGCATCCTAATGCTACATCGCAATTCACCACAACATAACACATACATTACCACAGAACACAACTCACCACACTTCTTCATCAACCCACTAAACATAAAGGATGGTCCGCTGCTCCGGTTCAACACATTCGTCAGCTGCAGTTTGCCCATCAACATTCGCCGCACACAAATTCAATTCCTTCGAAACATTCGTCAAAAACCATTCGTACGTCAACATTCGTCACATACACTTCTATATTCACAATTCGACAGCAGAATTCTTTACACATTACACACTATTCGCAAAGTACCTTTCGCTCCGAAGTACAAGACAAGTAGATCCTGCGCGCTACGGTCAAGTCGACACTGACGTGATACGACGACGAGCTTGCGCGTTAAATATTTTTGGTACGAAATTCCTTTTTTAACATCGGCATTCGTTTTATATAAAAGTAATATGTACGCTATACACATAAAGTTAAATAAATTTTACTATTATAACTAAACGAGATTCGGACTTATTTTGTTTAAACAATCATATTGTGCATGTGTGGTTAGTATTATTATCAAAGTATTCAATATAGAAGACAAATAAAATTTAGAAGAAAAAGTTTTGGAACTGTTACAAACATTTTCAAATGTTAAAAGTATAGTTATATATGTATAATGAACCAGGCTTAAGTACGATACAGTTCAAGTCTTTAATGAAAAAGATAAATGTACAAATTTACACGCCACAGTACAAGTAATGGCCAAATAGAAAGAGTTTATTCAACACTGATTGAAATCTCCAGATGTTAAAAGCAAGAGCACAGCTTAATTAGTAATTTTGAATCAATTATGAGAGCAGTTCAACAGTATAATAAAAAAATTCATTCTGCGTTAGGTAAACAACCTTGCAACATATTATTTAATAAAGGGCCTCACTAAAATATGAAAAATGTGTTACAAAATGCACAAGAGAAAATGCTAGAGCATAATAACAAGAAAAGGCTTCAAAAAAAATTATCAAACAGGAAATATTATACATATATGAAAAAATATGTGGGAAAGAAATAAATTAAACCCCAAATACAAAAAACACGTAGTATTAGAAGGTTTAGGAAATACAGTTAAAATACAAAACAGAAACAGAATAATTCATAAAGATAATATTAAAGATTCAAATCCTTTAGGTTCACAATGTTATACATCATCATAATTTATACGGCGATTCCATTCATCACAGCTCAAATCGAAATCATGGATCTCAATCACGGGAATGGGTACTCCCTTCTGAACCTACAAAAAGTAAAGTTGGTTGAAAGATACGACAGAATTACATATCCTATTAACAATGTACAAAGAAATAGTTGACAATTTAGAGGAGATGGCACTCAAAGAAAAGGAACCGAATCCGCTTGTAATGGCTAAAATTAAGAACTCAGATATATAGTATACACTCACCCCCATCAGAGAATTGAGAAAAGAGGATTAGTTAATATTATAGGGGCAGTTCTTAAATATATTTATGGTGTTATGGACGACGAAGACCGTCAAGAAATAGAAGGCAAATTAGAAATAAACACAATCAATGCCCACAATGCAATTGAACAAATCAATGTTCAGAAAAACATTAATGAAAAATTTAACTACCAAATTAAAGCTATTAGTGATAATACTAATACTAATCACTTAAGGAAATTGTTTCAGAATATTAACGCAGTTAGCTCAGAATTAAATAAAATAGCAAAAGAACGATGAACAAACAAACTGTTGGGGAAATTAATGTGTATTGAGACTAATATTGTGAAAATAAAAGAGATCATAAGCCAAAATAACCTCTTAAGTAGAGATATTATTTCAGATGACGATAGTTTAAAATTGAATATAACTTTTGAAAAATTGGGTGAGATCAAAATTGTAATTGTCACTCAAAACGAAAATTTTGTGTTTTACCAAAGAGATCTATCAATCAATATACATTCAACTTATCTATCTATATAAATAAAAATGAATTGTTGTTCGTTAGTCTGATTAAAACTCGAGAACTGGGCCGATTGAGCTGACTTTGGTTTTAAAATGTTTGTCGTAGTCCAGGGTAGGTCTAAACGGTGAGCAAATAAGGAGAAATTACGAGTAAGATAGAGTAAAACGACAATTCCATTTTCCCATATAAAAGTTGACCTCTTACTTGCTGTCAAACATTTGACGGTATTTCTACTCTCAGTTCCACTCGAATTGAAGAACGCATTAAAACAAGACTTTTGAATCGACAACATAATATCAACTTTGCTCATAACATCGTGTATTTAAACTTCAATTTCAAATTTCAAAATATGTAAATGTAAATAATGTGTTGACATGTTTGATGGTGCCAACCTTACAGTGTTACCAACTCTCAAAAATACTTTTATTATAATAACGGGGCATCTCTGCCTGTGCAGACTCCACATTGCTCATTGCTTACTAGATATAGAATACTACATAGTTTGCCATATATGGTAAGCTAGAAGCTGTCTCTTCAGCAGTTTAACAGCGCAGTTTTCATTTATATGAAAATTTCGAAGAGGCAACATATTCCATTTCCACATATGCCGACGGCATTTTAATTTCGGTAATATGAAAATTAGAAGAGCGAGTTAAGACGGTTGTGTTATATTATAAAAATAAAGTACATTTTGAAAATAACATTTAATATTTAGTTTAATATTGTTAATTTATAGAAATATTATGGAAATTGGGTTGGGAAGTCTTAAATTTAATAAACTTATACAAGCATAAATCAAAATATCATTTCTCATTTTAAATTTATTATTTTAATTGGTATATAGAAGTTATGCCACAATTATTATATAGTAGTCCAAAAATATAAATTCTTATTTTTCCCAGAAATACGTTTGTAAAAAAAGGATCTTTATCCTTTGTTATTATCTTATTTTTTCCAAAAATACATTTGTAAACAAAAGGATATTTATGCTCTGTAATAAGTGATGCTCTGTAATAAGTGTATCCGAACGTTCCATTGTTTTGTCATCTCATGTAAAAAGCACGTGTATCCGAACGTTACATTGTTTTGTCCATAAATTTAGAGACTTTTTGCTGCGCTCCTACTTTAACATCCTTGGTTTTGTCATCTCATGTTAAAAAAAAAGAAACATTTAATTGGAGAAATAAGAAAGTAATAAGTAAGTAATAAGTGTATCCGAACGTTCCATTGTTTTGTCATCTCATGTAAAAAGCACGTGTATTCGAACTTTACATAGTTTTGTCCATAAATTTACAGACTTTTTGCTGCGCTCCTACTTTAACATCCTTGGTTTTGTCATCTCATGTTAAAAAAAAGAAACATTTAATTGGAGAAATATTGAAATACTGCTAAAAGTGATTTTCTTCTCGCTGCTTACAATGCCGAGGAAAAGAAAACGACCTGACATAGGTCGTCGAAGTCGTGTAAATGTGCAACGAGATACTTTACGCTCCAACCGCACTAATGACCAGTGAGATGTTGATAAAGATAACAGTAGTACAAGTAGGGGAGAATTACGTTCAAGAGTAAATAACTATCAACTGGATAGGGGAGAATGGAACGAGTTCGTGCACATCGATCACAACAGCAGCGAGCACGGGATAACGAATTTAATCGATTCCGCAGACGCAATGCTCCTGTAAACCTCGAACGAGGAGCATTTTCCTACGATCCGGAATTTGATTATAGTGCCGACAAATCTGTGACGATTGGAGAAACGTCAATCATTTGTCAACATTGTAAAGCATTAAAGTACAGTAGTGAACCTGCAGGATTATGTTGTTCTGGTGGCAATGTACAATTGCCTCAATTGGTTCCACCACCTGAACCGTTACACTCATTAGTTAATGGGATGGAAAGTGAGTCTAAACACATGGCTAACATCCAAAAATATAATAATTGCTTCCAAATGACATCGTTTGGTGCAACGCATATAGTACAAGACGGGTTCATGCCTACTTTCAAGGTAGTATACCATAATTGTTTTAGTGAAATTCTAATTTGTATTTGTATCACAATTAATTTAACCAGTTCTTAAACAATTACAGATACAAGGACAAATTCATCACCTACTGGGGGCAATGCTGCCAGTGCCAGATGCAGATCATAAATTTTTGCAAATTTATTTTATGGGCAATCAAGATGTGGAAGTTGATACACGTTGTGGTCATAATCCAACCGTCAAGCGAATCATTGTCCAACAACTGCAAACATTTCTTCACGAGAATAATGAATTAGTGAAGATGTTCAAAATGGCACTGGATCGGATGCCATCAGACAGCCATAATATTGTAATAAGAGCCGACAAAACACCTGCTGAAGAGCATGAAAGGAGGTTTAATTCACCGACAATAGATGAAGTGGCTATTGTCGTTGTTGGAGAGAATTTGCAATCAAGAGATATTGTACTTCATCGCCGGAACAATGAATTGAAACGTGTATATGAAACGCATAGAGCTTATGATGCTTTAAAATACTCATTAATTTTCTGGCAGGGAGAAGATGGGTACCATTTTAATATCAAAATGGTTAATCCAACAACAGGTAATTAGATTATACAAAATAAAATATTTTATGTGGTCAATATATAAATGTATTTCTTTATCATATGTACTTCCAGGTGCTGATACACACAAAAAAGTCAGTGCCATGAATTATTATGCATACAGACTCATGATCCGTGAAGGTGAAGTAAATCACATTTTGGTGTGTCAACGGCTCTTTCATCAGTATGCAGTGGACATGTACGTCAAAACTGAGACTGAAAGATTGACATACATCCTTCTTAACCAACAGCAGCTTCGATCTGAAGAGTACATTAATCTTCGCGATGCAATCAATGCTACCGGCAATGTAAATAATGTAGGAAGAATGACAATTTTACCGGCCCCTTACATCGGAAGCCCGCGCCACATGCACGAGTACGCTCAAGATGCGATGTCTTATGTTCGAAAGTATGACCGTCCAGACCTATTTATTATATTCACCTGTAACCCACAATGGATTGAAATAAAAAAAGAACTGCTACACAACCAAACACCACTTGATAGGCATGACATCACAGCCAGAGTTTACAAGCAAAAATTCAAATCTTTAATGAATTTCATTACAAAGCATCGTGTGTATGGCCAAGTACGTTGTTGGATGTACTCTGTTGAGTGGCAAAAGCGTGGTTTGCCACATGCTCATATATTACTCTGGTTGGTTGACAAAATAAGGCCAGAAGAAATTGATTCCATTATTTCAGCCGAAATTCCTGATGAAACGGTTGACCCAAAATTGCATACGATAGTAACTAAACACATGATACATGGACCTTGCGGAGTTTTCAACAACAGCTCACCATGTATGATCGACGTCAAGTGCTCCAAACGGTACCCGAGAAACTTGCTTGCTGAAACCATCTCGGGAATCGATGGTTACCCATTGTATCGTCGGCGATCAGTTGAGGACAGTGGACGATCTGTAGATGTCAAGATAAAAGGACAAGATTTTCATGTAGGCAATCGTTGGATTGTGCCGTTCTCGCCCATATTGTCCAAAACTTTTGAAGCTCACATCAACGTGGAATTTGTAACTCTGTGAAATCCATAAAGTACATATGTTAATATGTTAACAAAGGTAGCGACATGGCCATGTTCGCAGTAACAAACACAAATAATGAAGTGTCTCACTATCAGATGGATCGCTATGTAAGCAGCAATGAGGCTATTTGGCGCATATTTTCGTTTGCAATTCATGAAAGACATCCCACTGTATTGCATTTGGCAGTTCATTTAGAAAATGGACAACGAGTGTATTTCAACCCAAACAACGCTGTGGATAGAGCGGCACGTCCACCTGTGACCCCATTGACAGGTTTCTTCTCAATTTGTGCAACTGATCAGTTCGCTCGCACTTTGCTGTATGCTGATATGCCGCGCTACTACACATGGAACGCATCGTCAAAGTCTTTTCAGCGTCGTAAACAAGGAACACCACTTGAAGGATATGAAAATGTATTTGCCACAGATGCTATAGGCCGTATATATACAGTACATCCTAATAACGATGAATGTTCCCGAATGATTTGTGGATGAAATATAGGGATGACATGTCTGAGGATGTGTTGCATCGCGTGCGTTGTGAAACTTTGAATCCTCATTGGAAATTACGGCAGAGATTTACAATGACACATTGATCATAATAGAAGATATGTGTTTGTTGATGGCAAATAAAGTATTGTCGTGTTTGGGCCTGACAGCACCCAATCGTGCTATGCAAGATGCATTAAACCATGAGTCGCAAAGAGAACTCCAGTACGATACTCAAGCTATGATCGAAGCAGTGCGCACAACTGTTCCGCAATTGAACGAAGAACAAAGGACTGCGTACGATCGTTTAACACAAGCTGTAAACAGTGGGTCTGGGGGGATTTACTTTCTTGATTCTCCTGGGGGTACTGGGAAAACGTTCCAAATTTCATTGCTATTAGCAAAGATCCGATCGCAAAATGAGGTAGCCCTAGCGTTGGCTTCATCTTGAATATCAGCAACTTTATTAGAAGGCGGACGAACTGCACATTCAGCCTTAAAATTACCATTAAACATGCATATCAACGAAACGCCAGTTTGCAACATTGCCAAAAATAGCGCTATGGCGAAGACTCTCCAAGTATGCAAATTGATAATTTGGGACGAATGCACAATGGCCCACAAGAGGTCGCTGGAGGCACTAGATAGGACGTTAAAAGATTTACGTGATAACCAAAACATTTTTGGTGGAGCTATGATACTGTTGTCAAGTGATTTTCGTCAGACTCTTCCAGTAATTCCTCGATCGACTGTTGCTGACGAAATAAACGCATGTCTAAAACCAATAAATTTGTGGCGGCACGTAAAGACACTACAATTAACTACTAACATGCGAGTGTTTTTGCAACAAGATCAAACTGCGACTGTGTTTTCGAAGCAGTTGCTGGATATTGGCAATGGTAAGGTCGCAGTTGACAGCTCGACCGGTTTAATGACTTTTCCCACAGATTTCTGTCACTTCACAGAATCGAAAAAGCAGCTTATTCAGCGTGTTTTTCCGGACATTAAGCAACAATATAATAACCACGATTGGCTAAGTGAACGAGCAATATTGGCAGCAAAAAACAAAGATGCCGATGATCTCAATGCTACCATTCAGAATTTCCTTCCAGGAGAGTTGTTTACGTACAAATCAGTTGACACGGCCACAAACCAGGATGACGTAGTCAACTATCCTACAGAATTTTTAAATTCATTGGACTTGCCTGGACTACCACCATATAATTTGAAATTAAAAGTAGGGTCAGTTGTCATCATGCTGCGTAATATTAATCAACCTCGACTTTGCAATGGAACGAGATTGGTTGTGAAGAAACTCATGAATAACATCATCGAAGCTAAAATAATCAAAGGAAAATACAAAGGAGAGGATATCTTAATCCCACGAATACCTATGATTCCAACGGATTTGCCATTTGATTTTAAGAAGTTGCAATTTCGCGTGCGTCTGGCGTTTGCGATGACCATAAATAAATCGCAAAGCCAATCGTTGCAAGTTTGCGGAATAAACTTAGAGTTTCCCTGTTTCGCACATGGAAAATTATACGTTGCATGTTCGCGTGTCGGAAAACTAACATCCTTATTTATTTACGCACCGCAAAAAAAAAAACTAAAAATATTGTCTACCACAAAGCACTATATTAATTAACTGTATATGATCATAACTGTGTTGTATTTAATTTAAGCAAAGATTTGTTTATCATGTTCACAGTCCAGAAACGAGCACATCCAAGAAAATTTTAAATTTTTGTATATGAAGTGTATAAATATAAATAAATGACTAAATATGTACATATATAATATGTGCATTTGGATCCTTAATGTCAACGTGTATTAGTAACTCTTTATTTCCATCAACTTGGCTCCATCTACTTGGGAACCACTTGGCTCGCCAGGACATGATAATATGGTGGAAGTACTAGGCGACTCGGACAAATCTGATTCGATCAGAACATTATCAATTTTGAGCTGCTGGCTGTCTTCAATAACATCAATATCTACCAGAACATTCTTGATGTTGGGCTTTTGGCTGTCTTCAATAACTTGAATGTCCTGTATGTCTTCGGCCGATAAATTTAATTCAAAGAATGTCTCCTCAGATGATGAAGATGGCATTGTAGAAACGAGTTTTGGTTTAGATAGCAGCTTTTACTTTAATATATTGTTTTGTACTTTTGCCCTGCTCACGCGTATTATTCGTTCTACATTTTTACCACACTTGGTACAAAATCAGAAGGTAACAGCGATTATGTTGTAGCATTCGTCGCATTTTAATAATAATTTAATACAATCTGGACAGTTATTATTTTTTTTCTGCCGTTCCATCCACTTTTTACAAAACGGACAATGCATTTTAAGGAGTTGAGGGATATATAGCTTCACTATAACTATATTATATAGTTGTTTGAATTCTTTATTTTCTCGATGACAGATGTAGTTCTTCTTCTTTTCCTAACCATGGCCATCGTCAAAAAAAAAAAAAACGACAGATGTAGTTTGATAGTTATAGTGTAAATATTTGTCAGTATTCACTCAAAAAAAATTGTCTATGGTAAAATGTCACTTGAAATGTTAACGTCTCTTTGCAGTGCATCTATACTATAATTCTTTAATATTCCTGAAAATCTAAAAGCAGCAAATTTCAATAAAATTAAAAAAGTATTGTGTCGTGTGTTTGTGACTTACTAAATATGCCTCCAATAATTAGGCGGTGCGAAGTTCGCCGGGTCAGCTAGTACCGAATATAAATCAAGCAGAATTAAATGTACAAAAGAAGAAATTTTATGTCTAAATGATGTCACATCTAAAAAGACTTCCATTAAAAAAGAATTAGAAGAATACAAAGACGAATGCATCGAATATTTATTTATGAGTCAAATTAAGATGAATTGAAAATACTCGTATAAGTATAAGATATCGTAAGCCCCTCACAATGAAATTATTACCAAATGCAGTTAAGGTTATTAATATTACAATCACAAAGAATTTAAGTATGGAGGAAATACATTTTCAAAACATTAAAAATATTCAGGAAATAACAGAACTCGGATATGAAGCAAAAAAAGTAAAATGATAAATTACAGTCTGATAACAATTGTCAGCCTTATAATAATGTAGTAATACTAATAATCTGTAAATACAACAAGAATAAGAGCGCACAGGTTAAAATTAACATTGAACAAATTCCAATGCAAGAGCAAGCCCAACCTATAGATCAAATGATGGAAAGGATCAAGCACCATTCCTCTTTGAATCGGGACGCTTCAATTTAGAGGTGGGGGGTTAATACCACCAGTTCATATTACATGAACATATCTTTTATTTGTCATAAATATTTAACATAACACTTGCGACCCATATGATCCGTATTGAAGATTGTACTTTGCTAATACGGTCCGCCTTAAATGGTCCCAAGATGTAATTCATAGATTGTAAGATGAACCTTTCCACTTATAACTTATGGTCTATCTTAAGTGGATTATAGATATACTTCTTAGAATGTATCTAGGCTTAAGAAAAATATTGTATTTAAAAAGAGAAAATAAAGAAAACTAGGCAGTTGCCCACCAGAACTCGGCCTAATAATTAATTCGCGATCCTGCCAGGAGTTATTAATTTGCATATATATGTTCAATTATTTATTTATGTTAAGGATCTTTTTTTTGAGTTTTGAATAAATTATATATTTGTTTTTATAATTTGTGGTACTGTTAATTTCTTCCGGATCTTTTATTTATTTCAATTTTTTTTTTAAATAAGTTTCATATCTAATTGACCCAATGTAGGTAGGATATTGCATAAGCAGATTGTATGATGTATGTTTGTATATACATAAGTGTGTCTATTTTATATTGTTTTTCTCTTCTATGTGTTTTTTGTTGGTTCTGCATCTCATACCTGCAATTTGCCTCTGCTTATTTCTTTATTGCAATCCTGCTTACTGTTTTATAAAACGGAGGGATATTGCCCAAAAATGTTTGCAAGTAAATACTTGAAATAAGCAGTGTTGCTGGAAAAAGTGTGCTTGAATACACAAAGCTGAGCAAGAATAGGCATTGAGCTTTATTTTTTATAGTTTTTAGTTATATTTACAAATGTGGTTATGTATATACATATATGTATGTATTTTAGCGAATTGTGTTAGGGGTTTTTCAAAAGATTGATAACTGTAATAAATTAGTAAACGTATATTACAGGTATTATATGTATATATACCCATAATTTTTACATACATACATATATGCAGTATAAATTAAGTTTATATGAACTGAATACGCTCACTTGGGTTTTGTGGGGTATTACGTAGAATGTGTGTATATGCCCCTTATCTTGCCAATTCCTCTTTTGGTGCCTGGCTTCTTGTGCGTTTTGTTGTTTGTATGTATGTTTATGTTTGTTGTATTTATAATATTATTATTTTGGTGGTTTCGCGCCCGATTTGTGGGTTTTTATTTGTTTTTGTTTTTTGGAACTGTTCGCTGGTTGCACTTTGTTTTTGTTTCTCTCCACTCTGTTCACATTTTTGTCACCTCTCTGATATATAGTACATATGTATGTATACATATATCGATATGTTATAATTTTTTGTTCATTATATATGTAACTACATATGGTTTTGTTCTTTTTTTCTTTTGTCACTGCACTTTTGTTTTAATCTTAGCTGTTTTTGTTTGTTTTATATTTTTTTGTTCGCCACTGCACTTTTACCGCACTGCACTTGATATTTCACCTTTTGTGGTTCGTCTTGTGGCTGTTAATTTATAGTGCCTGTCTTTTAGGCTCGAAGGACCATGATTAATTCCGCAGTTTATTAGGGTACTCAAATCTCACTTACACCCGCGATGAAAATTGTACAATTTACTTTAATTTATTCTACTATATATTTAAAATACAATAAAATTTTAAATATATCTAAATGTAATCGGTACGGCGGATTTTAATTAATCGCACTGCTAAATTGTTGTTGAATCGAGTTGATCGCTCACAGGAACCGAGTTGAGACAAAATCTAGCGAATATCCAATTGTATGGTGTGTTAACGCGGCGTAGTATATAGCGTAATGTACGTATGAAAACGAATGCTGATGGTCGAATTGTGAGGAATGAATTGTGTCTGCTATCCCGTTGTCCATCCTTTTTGTTTATTGGGTTGGTGTACAGGTGTGGTGAGTTGTGTTGGTGTTGTGTAGAGTTATGGTGTCATCGGGTGTGGTAAGTAGGCTGTGTCTTGCTAGGGTAGAGTGGGTGGATGCTTAACTCATTTAAACACAAATAATGAGAAATTTGCCAGTCGAAAGACTTCGAGCACTACGATCCTTTCTTATATGTGGAGTAGATTTTTGTGGTCCGATATACACAACTCTTAAAATACGTGGTCGACCACCCGTAAAATCATATATTGCAGTACTCGTTTGCTTTACTTCCAAAACAGTACATATAGAATTAGTTTCAGACCTGTCAACTAATTAATTTTTTTTTGCCTTAAAAGGGTTTATTGGACGCCGAGGAATGCCGACGAAGGTATTCAGCGACAACGCCACCAACTTCGTCGGCACCGATCGCAAACTGAAGGAGGCGTTTCTAGCAATCCAGAATTGAAGAGATTCGTAGCAGGCAAAGGGTGTAGCTTCATCTTTATACCACCGAGGACGCCGCACTTCGGCGGATTACGGGAAGCCGCGGTGAAGTCCGTCAAACACCACATCGTTCGCGTAATCGGCAACGCGCCACTCACAGCAGAGGAGCTAGCAACACTGTTGGCCGAAGTGAAGGCCATCCTCAACGCTCGCCCCTAGTACCTCTGAGCCAAGCGCATCTGCTAATAGGTTGCTCCCTGCGAGCATTACCCCAGAGAAGATACCAGAGGACCCAGTTCGTTGCTGCGAGAGATGGCGACTTGTTCTCAGTTCTGGCGACAGTTGTCTAAAGTATACCTGACGGGTCTTCAGGAGCGCAACAAGTGGCTGCACCCCATACGCAATATGCTGCTCAATGACACAATTAAGCGCCCCATATATTCTCGTCCTCGAGAACAACGTGAGGACAACAGATAAAAAAATTGAAAAAGTTCAAATCCAAGCTAAACACCAGGATTTAGATCGAAAGTCTTCCATGTTCATGGGGAAGATTGAAAACATAAGAGCTTCAAAATTTCAAAAAAAAATTACAAAAAGAAGAGCCTAAAATTGTTTATCGCCCTTACTTGGAATAAGAAAAATTAAAATTCTAACATTCTATGGCGATATCAAAGAATGGGTCAATTTTTATAACGTTTTCCAAGATATGGTACACAATAACGAGCAGTTGCCGAACACAGAAAAAATGCTGCTTCTTCGTCTCTGCTTAAAAGGCGAAGCTGCGCGATTAATAAAGCACTTACAAATTTCATCAAAAAATTATGAAGCTGCATGGAGTCTACTTAAGCAAAGGTATGACAACCAAAGAATACAGTGGCACAGAATATTGAATCAATCAAATATAAATAGTGACAATGCTGAAAGCGTGGGGCAACTATTAGATACAACAAATTAGTAGAGGTACTCTCTTGCTCTTGCAAGATTGCACGATTGAGAGCATCCATTGCGGAAACTAGTGATATATGAACGGCTGTTTCGGTCAATTTAATGAAAATGACTATTGTGAATTGGCGCACATTCTGTATTCATTCATACCCCTAGTATCTTAACGCTATAGAGTTAGTAGGAATAAGCATTGAACCAGCTTATCCATTTATTGCGCGTGTAATTGTCCGATAGTTAGACAAAGAAGGACCGAAATTATATGAGCAAACAGTTAAAAAGACGAGAGAAATTCAACAATTATCGGACATCAGAGATTTTTTGGATCAACACTATCAAACATTGAAAGCAGCGGCATCTTAGTAGAAATCGTAAACAACATATGTTTTAGGTCAATAATAGCTTGAATAATACAAGACAGCCATTCAAGCAGATGTGTTCCTATTGTCAAATTATATTATAAATTAATTTACTGTAATGTAAAAGATTCAAAAGCATACCCATTGATGATAGGCGTAAATATTATATGTAAGGTCTACTACAGGTGCCTAAATCATCATGACACCTTACATGTTGAATCTGAAGAGAGTAAAAAAGCTAGTTATACTAGCTAAAGCTTAAGTAAGAGCAAAGACAGCAAGTGAAGAATATGTATTGCTACGGACACTTATAGATCAGAGATCACAAATAACCACAATATCCGAAGAAGCAGCACATATATTGGTTGTCAAAAAGTCTTGCGGTATTTTCGCTAGTTGGCGCTGAAAGCGCGTAATTCTAGTTTTATTCGTCGCATCGGTATACCTTTTTGGAAAGCTCATTTCACGCGCTAACACGTGTTTGATTGATTGTCGTTTCTTTTAAGTCGTTCGTGAGTTATAGCGTCGCAAACATGGAGCAAAATAAAGAGAAAATACGGCATATTTTACAGTACTACTACGATAAAGGCAAAAATGCATCATAAGCCTCCAATAAAATTTGCGCAGTTTATGGACCCGATACAGTTTCCATTTCCACCGCACAACGATGGTTTCAACGTTTTCGTTCTGGTGTAGAGGTGGTCGAAGATGCGCCACGCTCCGGAAGGCCTGTCGTCGAAAATTGTGATAAAATCGCTGAATTGGTCGAAAAAGATTGGCATAGTAGCAGCCGTAGCATTGGTCAAGAGCTGGGCATGAGTCATCAAAAAAAAAGCAAAACTAAGAAACGAATTTTTAGTTTACCACTTTGGACTTAATTCATATCCTTTGATATCACAAGCAAAACTAAATACGTGTACCAAAAGCCTCAACAGCCATTTAGTATGCAAAGAAAAACCTTAATGGCAACCTGCCTTAGATCAAACATGAAATTCTACCATCCATTTAGACTGTCAAAAGTGCAAAACGCAGATATTGGATATTCTTCAAATAAGTAAAATAGACGACAACGAAGAGTTAGTAGTAATTGTATAGAAAATGTAAACGAATCATGCTGATAGAATCATTGTCAATATTCCCAACCGGTAGAATATTAATAACAAAAAAATGCAGTCCACTAATTTTATATAATAATTTCTTTGCCTCGGCAATATGTTCAAATTTAATTGAACATGCTTACTTATTTAGTATCAGCAAACCCGAAATACTATTAAAAATAAATATCTATTTTCAAATATGTTGAACATACATACATATGTACATAAACAGACACATGCAATGCGCATCTAATAACAATAATAATAACAAGTAAGGAAGGGCTAAGTTCGGGTGTCACCGAACATTTTATACTCTCGCATGATAAAGTGATAATCGAGATTTCATTATACGTCATTTACATATTTTTCAAATACCGTATTTTTATAAAGTTTTATTCCGCTATCATCATTGGTTCTTAATGTATATACTCGTATTATACAGAAAAGGCATCAGATGGAATTCAAAATAGCGTTATATTGAAAGAAGGCGCGGTTGTGAACCTATTTCACCCATATTTCGTACATGTCATCAGGGTGTTAAGGAAATATTATATACCGAGTTTCATTGAAATCGGTCTAGTAGTTCCTGAGATATGATTTTTGGGCGAGGCCACGCCCATTTTAAATTTTTAAAAAAAGCCTGGGTGCAGCTTCCTTCTGCAATTTCTTCCGTAAAATTTAGTGTTTTTGACGTTTTTTGTTAGTCGGTTAACGCACTTTTAGTGATTTTCAACATGACCTTTGTATGGGAGGTGGGCGTGGTTATTATCCGATTTCTTCCATTTTTGAACTGTATATGGAAATGCCTGAAGAAAACGACTCTGTAGAGTTTGGTTGACATAGCTATAGTAGTTTCCGAGATATGTACAAAAAACTTAGTAGGGGGCGGGACCACGCCCACTTTTCCAAAAAAATTACGTCCAAATATGCCCCTCCCTAATGCAATCCTTTGTTCCAAATTTCACTTTAATATCTTTATTTATGGCTTAGTTATGACACTTTATAAGTTTTAGGTTTCCGCCATTTTGTGGGCGTGGCAGTGGGCCGATTTTGCCCATCTTCGAACTTAACCTTCTTATGGAACGAAGGAATACGTGTACCAAGTTTCATCATGATATCTAAATTTTTACTCAAGTTACAGCTTGCACGGACGGACGGACGGACAGACGGACGGACAGACGGACAGACAGACATCCGGATTTCGACTCTACTCGTCACCCTGATCACTTTGGTATATATAACCCTATATCTGACTCTTTTAGTTTTAGGACTTACAAACAACCGTTATGTGAACAAAACTATAATACTCTCCTTAGCAACATTGTTGCGAGAGTATAAAAATTCATATGAGAATTGTAAACTACAAGGACTTAAAAAAAAAAACAGAACAAATATCCTTTTCTGCAAAATCAATTTATTTTATTCAAATTAGTCTCCTTCTGCTTCACAGCTTCTGCTACAGCTTTTTGCACGGTCCAAAAGCAAGCCTTTTGAATGGCCTCTACGTCTGCATAACGCTTTCCTTTCAAGGGCAAATGCACTTTTCCGAAAAGAATGATGTCGCACTGTGCCATTACAGGTGAATACGGCGAGTAGTTAATGGTTAAAATGTGATTTTTGGTCAAATAATCGGTCACAAGCGACGATCGATGAGACGGCGCATTATCGTGGAACTCTCATCTTCGCGATATTTGGGCCGAACACGTCGAATACGTCGCACCAAACGCTTCAAAACTCCAAGGCTGAATGCCGCATTAACGTTTTGGCCGGGTGGAACAAATTCTTTGTTGACCTTGGAATCATAAAAACAAATCAGCATCATTAAAGAGATCAAAAAGGACAAAAACTTTCTTTACAATATTGGGACTGGATCCAATATGATCTTCAAGTCAAGTCTTCCTTCTCCACGAGCGATTTTTTGGGTTTCGGCTCGGCCGTTGCCTTCCACTCTCTGACTCTGGCGTTTCGTTTCGGGATCATATTGGATCCAGTCCCAATATTTTAAAGAAAGTGTTTGTAATTTTTGACCTCATTAATGATGCCCTTCGAATGTTGGATTCTCAGCAATTTTTGGTCGTCCGTCAATTTCTGCGGAACAAATCGTGCACACACCTTTCGTAAGCCTAAATGTTCGGTCAAAATGCGATAAATCGATGTTTTAGAGATGTTCAATACCATTACCATGAATGTCAATGATGATTTCGGCTGTTTTTTGATGAATTCACGCACAGTTTCAATGGAATTTTCGGTGATCACGGATTTTGATTGGCCTACATCTTGATCGTCATTTATGTCCTCACGACCACTTCGAAAACGTTGAAACCACTCGTGTACTCTGCTACGGGATAGGCAATCATCGCCATAAATTTGTTTCATCAATTGAAACGTTTTGGTAAAAGTTTTACCAATTTTAAAACAAAATTTAATATTGGCTCTTTGTTCGAAGCTCATGTTCGCACCGATAACACAAACATACTGACACTTAAAACGCAATAACTTCACTTCCAATATATGAAATGTCATGAAATTTTCACTGGACAATCGATAAAATAGCAGATTGTATCGTACCAGTCGACATATAGATGGCGACACCAGGGGGCGTTAGACTCCCCATAACTCCGTTATTTTTCAACATTTCTGTAAAAAAAAGTCTTAAAATATAGCTAAAAATATCCCTTATTATGTTGAAAGAAGTTCGAAATATTCAATAGCGTACTTTCTCTTAATTCACAAAAATCGCCTAATTTTTCATGCGTTTCACTCGTATAGCCCCTTAAGATAGTTTCCTAAAACGGTTCTAACTCCATTACTTATAGAAAATACAAAATTAAAATCAGAAAGTGTAATTCTCAGCTCAGTGATCGACTTTTCATTTATAACAAACGTAATTTTAAAAGGGATGTTTTAGATTGTAAAACCGGGAAAAAGAAAATAGGCTCAAGTGGCAACTACACAACCAGATAGGAGTTTTATATTTATGTTGAGGCAAAATATGAATACGAGCAATGACGTTGGTTTATCATTCATAATCAAATTGGATTCTGGAGTATCAGACCATATATTAAGTAACATGAACCTTTTCACCAATTATGTTATTTTGGAAACACCAATTGAGATTGCAATCGCAAAATAAGGAGAGTACATATACATACATATGTATGTCAATACAGTGGGAAGATTATGACTTCCCAGTAATCTCAAGAACAAAGCAGGTTTTCCTTTTATTATACGGTTTCTTTTTACACGGTATTTTTTTGACATTCCCAAGTATTATTTTACCCGGTTTTATAAAATATTTTTCAACTGGCCACCGCAATTGGAAAATAAGGTTTTGAAGATTTCAACTTTCTGCTTTGAACGATGATACATATTTTAAAGTGGATGCGTGCAGCGGAACTGGTTCGTTATCGCGAGTCTAATTCGTCAACGTTTAAAGAAATCAACTCAGTAAACTTTCAGCGAGATACATACATACGTATAAAGAAGCAATAATGATATAGTAATTTATTATTTTCTTTTGTACGCTTTTGTTCTGAAAGAGAAACGAAAAGACGATTTTGTATAGAAATTGAACTTTTTTAACGGTTTTTTTTACACTGTATATATTTAGTCCCGACAAACGGTGTAGAAAGAGGCTCACCTGTATTACATTGGAACATGTACTACTTTTCAAGGATATACCGTGTAATCTGTTAAAGGTGTCAAAAATGCAGGCTGCAGATGTGAAAATCGAATTCAGCTCAGTTATGCCTTCTGTTACTTGTTCAAATCACAAAAGGGTCCACATTAAACAAATGTTTTTGAGTGAGCTGTTTTAATTAAATGAAAAAATGGTATGAAACAAATGGCTATAAGTTATGGGATGTGAAATCAAATAAATTTATGGTAGCAAGAAATGTTCTTGTGGATGAGAAAAATTTGGGAAACTCTCGGACTGTGATAAATGACTCACAGTCCCAAAATAAAAGTATGTAACAGGTAGAAAATACCTTGAATGATAATGCAGTCTGCAATGGATAGTCTGCAATTTTAAAACGGATTCAAAAGAGTCAAATTTCTCGGATTAGAGTACGGAGTACCTAGTACCTAGTAATTTAAAATCATATACTCGTAAAAAGCCTAGTGATACAACAGCATTTGCAAATACTTATCCAATTATAATTATGAGTGAAAATTTGCCAACAACACAAGCAAATTATAAGGAAACTGAAGTCGGAAGAAAGGAAAGGTTAAAACATAGCCCATATAGCTTTTTCAATAATTTTTTAATGAAATCGGAATTTGACGGAGGATGGAGTCATGTGCAGAAGTTCACGCAAGTGAGGAAAGTTCTCTGATCGCCATTCACTTGGGAGTGGCCAGAAACGATTCTTTTACACATGGCTCAAGCAGCTCACAACTTCCGGTCTTTGACCAAGTATCCTCTGGGTAGCCTAAGAACATCCGTTTGAAGGCGAGCTAAAGTGAGAAGGCGAAATATCCCCTACATAGGGTTGTGCGCTGGGTTTGGGACCCGCCACGTAAAAAAACATCCCCAATGAACAACAAGCCTCGGATGAGAGATCGCCGTCCAAGAAAGGCGATGGACGGGACAAGGACAGAGACGAGTAGGTCCTTGTGACATTTACTACAGTGGCCATATAAAGGAGCGCAAGTTTGGTGTTGGATTCGTGGTGGGAGAGAGACTCCGTCGCCGAGTACTATCATTCACTCCGGTGAATGAACGTCTAGCCACAATCCGCATCAAAGCGATGTTCTTCAACATATCGCTGATTTGCGCCCACACCCCGACGGAAGAGAAGGACGATGTGACCAAAGATGCCTTCTATGAGCGCTTTGAATGCGCTTATGAGAGCTTGGCGACTTTAACGCCAGGGTGGGCGAAGAAGGTATATTTGGCACTACGGTCGGTAAATTCAGCCTCCACGTCGAAACATCCCCAAATGGGTTGAGGATGATTGACTTCGCCGGGCCCCGAAATATGGTTATCTGTAGTACCAGATTCCAGCATAAAAACATTCATCAAGCTACCTGGATGTCTCCGGATCGAAAAACTACCAACCAGGCCGATCATGTTGTGATAGACGGAAGACACGTTTCCAGTGTTTTAGATGCGCGTGCGCTCCGAGGTCCTAACATCGACTCGGACCACTATCTTGTTGCAGCTAAAATTCGCACCCGCCTCTGTGCAGCAAACAACACACGCCTACAAACAAAAGGAAGGTTCGACATGGAGAAGCTGCAATCACAATAGACATCAGAACGATTTTCTACTCGGCTTGCACTCCTGCTCTCTGAGAGCACTCGTCAACAACTCGGTATAAGGGAACTGTGGGACGGCATTTCAAACTCCTTACGTACAGCTGCAACCGAAACCATTAGTTTTCGGAAAGTACAAAAGAACAGCTGGTACGACGAGGGGTGCCATGTCGCAGTGGAGAGAAAACAGGCTGCCTACCTCGCAACATTACGATCGACCACAACACGTTAGGGATGGATGCAACTTCAGACAGAAAAAGAAAGAGGCCGAAATGCGTGAGTACGAAGAGCTTGATAAGCTGGCCGACAAGGGTAATGCTCGAAAATTCTACGAAAAAATGCGGCGGCTTGCAGAGGGTTTCAAGACCGGAGCATACTCTTTTAGAACCCCCAAAGGTGATCTAGTGATCGATGCCCATACGCATACTTAAATTATGGAGGGAACACTTCTCCAGCCTGCTGAATGGCAGTGAATGCACAACGCCAGGAGAAGGCGAACCCGATACCCCAATCGATGACGATGGAGCAGACGTTCTATTGCCCGAGCAAGAAGAAGTTCGAATAGCAATTACCCGTCTGAAGAACAACAACGGCAGGGACCGATGGATTGCCGGCCGAGCTATTCAAACACGGCGGCGAAGAACTGATTAGGAGCATGCATCAGCTTCTTTGTAAAATATGGTCGGACGAAAGCATGCCCAACGATTGCAATTTAAGTGTGCTATGCCCAATACATAAAAAAGGAGACCCCACAATCTGCGCCAACTACCGTGGGATTAGCCTCCTCAACATCGCATATAAGGTTCTATCGAGCGTATTGTGTGAAAGATTAAAGCCCACCGTCAACAAACTGAATGGACCTTATCAGTGTGGCTTTAGACCTGGAAAATCAACAACCTACCAGATATTCACCATGCGCCAAATCTTGGAAAAGACCCGTGAAAGAAGAATCGACACACACCACCTCTTCGTCGATTTCAAAGCTGCTTTCGACAGCACGAAAAGGAGCTGCCTTTATGCCGCGATGTCTGAATTTGGTATCCCCGCAAAACTAATACGGCTGTGTAAACTGACGTTGAGTAACACCAAAAGCTCCGTAAGGATCGGGAAGGACCTCAACGAGCCGTTCGATACCAAACGAGGTTTAAGACAAGGTGACTCCCTATCGTGCGACACCTTCAACCTGCTTCTGGAGAAAATAATTCGAGCTGCAGAACTAAATACAGAAGGTACAATCTTCTATAAGAGTGTACAGCTGCTGGCGTATGCCGACGATAATGATATCATCGGCCTCAACACCCCCGCCGTTAGTTCTGCTTTCTCCAGGCTGGACAAGGAAGCACAGAAAAAGGGTCTGGCAGTGAACGAGGGCAAAACGATATATCTCCTGTCATCAAACAAACAGTCGTCGCACTCGCGACTTGGCTCTCACGTCACTGTTGACAGTCATAACTTTGAAGTTGTAGATAATTTCGTCTATCTTGGAACCAGCGTAAACACCACCAACAATGTCAGCCTGGAAATCCAACGCAGGATTGCCCTTGCCAACAGGTGCTACTTCGGACTGAGTAGGCAATTGAAAAGTAAAGTCCTCACTCGACGAACAAAAGCAAAACTCTATAAGTCGCTCATAATTCCCGTCCTGCTATATGGTGCAGAGGCTTGGGCGATGACAGCAACCGATGAGTCGACGTTACGAGTTTTCGAGAGAAAAATTCTGCGAAAGATTTATGGTCCTTTGCGCATTAGCCACGGCGAATATCGCATTCCATGGAACGATGAGCTGTTCGAGATATACGATGACATTGACATAGTTCAGCGAATTAAAAGACAGCGGCTACGATGGCTAGGTCATGTTGTCCGGATGGATGAAAACACTCCAGCTCTGAAAGTATTCGACGCAATACCCGCCGGGGAAAGCAGAGGAAGAGGAAGACCTCCACTCCGTTGGAAGGACCAAGTGGAGAAGGACCTGGCTACGCTTGGAATATCCAATTGGCGCCACGTAGCGAAAAGAAGAAACGACTGGCGCGCTGTTGTTAACTCGGCTATAATCGCGTAAGCGGTGTCTACGCCAATTAAAGAAGAAGAAGAATCAAATATAAAGCCAGATTAGTTGCTTGTGGATTCACACAAGACCATAGATTATATAATAATAAGACATTGGCTCGAGTCGAAAGAATATCAAACTTCCGATTTACTATATTTTATCTATGGCAAGCCATTTAATTTTAAATTCATTGCAATGCATTGATGAATCGTATTTTAAAAGAGGAAATCTATATGAAAATTACTGAAGGATTATCACATCCAAGTAACAAAGTATGTAAATTAAATAAATGATTTTACAGGTTGAAGTAGGTGGCTAGATGTTGGTTTGAGGTCTTTAAGAAAGCTTTAAAAGAATACCATATTCGTTAATTCAGCTGTAGATGAATGCATTTATCTTCATGACAATGAGCATGTAAATAAAAACATGTATTCTTTTGTATGTAGATGTTTTGGCAATTGCAAGTGAAAACAAGCTTCTTGCTGCCCCTGCTTCTTATAGATTGCTGAGGTATACTCGCCGTGTCCAGGGATCATTACAATAAATTTGTAATCTTTGGGACTCTCTACGGATCGTAATTTATTAAGCTTTATAATATAATCTTACTTATAGTTACAATTTGTGCTTAAATATTCTCTCCCGCGTTGTAGTGTCGTCGCCCGAGGAAAGTGTCTTTATGGGTTGTGTGGACTAAATTCTGTATAGATATTTACTTCTCAGGAAGTAATGGCGGGCTTCATCCGTCGACGCACGCTCCATATTTTGCCGAACGATTCTGAAGGTTTCCTGCATCCTGTTGTACTTTTCTTCAGCCATCGTGGGTATCACCTGTATACCTGTACCGATATTAATTACGTCTAAGAGGGCCTTTGGCTGTCGCGGTTATCGTCCTTATGCGAGGAATGCCGGGCTATACCTCGTGGAGGCCGAGTTGCTAGGATTTACTGCGAGCTCGATATCTGGGAGAAAATAGTTCCATTGCTGGTATCGTGATTTTCTGAGTTGTGCGATAATTCGTTTAATCGTACGGTTTACTCGTTCCGTGGAATTGTCTTGAGGTGTATAAGGTGCAGTGAATCGCTGCCGTACCGCTAATTCCTTTAGATATTGTTGCCAAAGTGCACTAGTAAATTGAACACCATTTTCTGAAATAAGGATCTTCGGAACACCAAATCTTGTGGCAGACAGTTCTTGTGCCACCTGTGAAAGCATCTTTACTGCTGGTCTCTGCTGTCCTTCTTTGTATTTCTGGCAGGACTCACACTGGCGTACGTACTGGCTAATGCCGCGGAACATGCCTGGCCAATAATATCGGTTGGCGACTTGGGGTACTGTCTGGCGTATGCCCACGTGTCCGGCGCTAGGTATATCGTAGATCAACACAGAATATGGCGATAGAGTTGGCCATCCTTTTCCATGTAATCCTCGTACTTCTCTGGGTTTGCGCAAACTTCCTCTACTCGCTTTTGCCACCATTTGCATTGTGGAGCTATCGTCGTCGCTTGCCATATGGTCTCTAGCGGCTGTCAGGACAGTGCGGCTGCTACTTGGTTGAGTTTCACTTTACGATACTCGATGTCGAAAGTATGTTGCTGTAATTCTATCCCACCGTGCTATACGACCGGAAGAGCTTTCTATGGAATTTAGGCACTTCAGTGACATATGATCGGTTATCACTTTGAATCGATATCACTCTAGGTAGGATCTCATTTTCCGAATTTGCCAGACTATGGCGATGCACTCCCTTTCGGTAGCTGAATAGTTTTTCTCCGCCTCATTAACTTTTCGGCTGGCGTAGGCTATTACGCGTTCGCCTCCTTCCAGATTCTGTGTCAGCACAGCACCAAGGTCGATGTTGCTAACGTCCGTCTGCAAAGTAAATGTCTGGTTGAAATCCGGACATGCGAGGACAGGAGCCTCCGTATACTTTTGCTTGATGCTTTCAAATGCTCATTGTTGCTCAGCTCCTGTTATTGGGTCAGCTCCTGGATTTCTGTTCGGTGTCAGTGCGAATACCTTTGTCACTGATTACGTGACCTAAATATCGGAGTTCCTTCTTGAAAAACTCGCATTTCTCTGCTGTAATCTCTTCAGTAACTTTCGTAAATTATGTACGTGTTCCTCGAATGTGGAGCCTATGACGATTATGTCGTTAAGGTAGGCGAAGGCGTGCGGTTCCATCCCAGGGCCTATGACCCGGTCGAGTACCCTCGGGACGTCGCAGGTGCCGAATGGCGTGATACGCCATTGAAATAGGTTACGCCCAGGTACAGAGAAGGCTGTAAATAGATGGCTGCCTTGCTCTAAAGGTATCTGCCAGTACCCCCTCTTGAGGTCCAGACTACTAATATACCTTGCTCTTCGTAACTTGTCTAGTATGTGTTGCATCGTAGGTAAGAAGTATGCGTCGGGTACAGATCAGGCGTTGAGTTGCCGATAATCCACGTATAAACCCCACTTACCGTTCTTCTTCCGAGCCAATATAATCGGCGCGTTATGTGATACAATCCTTCGACAGCAGCTTGTCGATCTCGGAGTTGATAATCGCTTGCATTGCTGGGTTTCTTGGAAAATATCGTTGCTTGATAGAGCGGTCGTCGGTCATAGTGATTTTATGCCACGGACGTCGCTCCACTCATGCTTTCGAATTTTCGAAGTTCCTTTTCTACGAATCGCGTATGCGGCCCGCATTGTTTCTCTGGTTGGCGGTTGATTGATACTACTGCACTTAAGCTTATGTTTTCTTTTTCTCTTCAGGATACTCTAGCTCCCATGTTCTCCAGTGTATTAATCCGAGTATGAAGTCATCGATCGCTCCGGGCATCACGTGTAACACTGTCTTTAGCGATGTCTGCCCGAGTTGAATGTTGGTCTCCACGGCGTCGAAAGTCTTGCTGGTGGTGCCATCAGCCATTTGTATAGCTACGGTCGCCTTCTTACCACTCCCGGTTGCGTCCATACCTTCTGCAACTTGTGATGAAACTTCTCGAGGGGCCAGTGTCAATGACGGCTTCCACCGGTTCTCCGCCAAACTTGATTAGGGCGTATAGCCAGCTGCGTTCCTGATGCATAATTACTGGTGGTTCGGCGCTGAATAACGTCGGTCTGCCGTGCCTTGTCTCTGGCGAAACCCTTGGACGTTTCCCTGTTGTTGGCGACAACATTCTCTGGTTAGCATATCCGCCTGGCCCCACTCACGGCAAAATAGCTTCCTGGGATTACGACATATCCTAGCATAATGACCTTCCTGGCCACATCTCCCGCATTTTGCCCGGCCTAAAGGCTCGGCTCGTAGATGGTTGCTGGCGATTCGCATTTACCGTCGTGTTATGTTGGGTAAACGCGTGGTGTTGTGGTGGACGTGGTGACGGCCCACTTGCTTTTCTCGTCTCGTTGTAACCTATGATGTGTCTCGTCTTCTGGGGTCGAAATGGTTCTATTGGTCGTCGTTGTCCTTCATATATTCCTTCTTATTCTTCTGCCAGTGTGATGGGTTCGACTATTGTCTCCAAATCTCGCCGCCGAATGTAAAGCAAATAATCGGTGTGGCTATTTGGAAAAATCCTTTCTAATCGCTCCTCCTGATTATACCCAGAGTGTCTCATTAAATTCTGCACAGCTAGTCCTTTTATTTTTCTCTTTTATTGGAGAGCGGTACCGCACAGTAATTCGGGCATGGTTTTTGGAAGGATGTCAACGTTTATCATATGCATATATACCTCGGAGAGCTCTTCCAATCGCTCAACGAAGGCTAATGGGTCCCGCCCATTGTCGTATTTCACGGACCACTTCCTCACCTGGTCGATAATGTGTGCGAATGTAACTATGTGGTTCGTTTGAAGTAACCTGCTTATTGGTGGCTGCTGTAGCCGTGATGATTCCGCGAAAGTGCCCGTGGTCACTCTGTCTTGATCTGGTGGGAATGTTGTCTTCTGATCGCCTTCGTCTCTTGAAGCGATCTCACTTATTTTGTATGCAGCTACCATTCTTAAAGTTTTTTCCTTTGTTTCGGGGTTCTCGTGCACCTTGGCTACAAGTGTAGTTATGTGTTTACGGATCTACCGCGTGCTGCCTATGTGGGCAACTCCCTCTGCGCGAAAGGGATTAGTTGCTTTTTGGACACGTTGTCTAACCACATTAAATCTGTCATCCTCTGCGAATGGTAGGCACCTTGCCGCGGTGCAGGGGCTTAGGCGCAAGGTATACTCGGCGCCCCCCATTCCTGTGCGGTTGGTGCTGTTAAGCACGGACCACGCGGGATGTCGGATGCCGCATGCGTGCGCTAACTAAGAGCTACCACCTCCTAATCCAGGGTGTTATGCGACTCCCGTGCCCATTGGAACTTTGCAGCCAGGAGGTTAATGTGGCTGTATTCTAACGGAGCCTTCCCAACACCGGGCCGAATTGGAAAGTAACGGTGGCCTTACCGCGTCAAGGGGCTCTGGCGTGGCGGACCTTTCACTTCCCCATAAAGAACATAGACCCGACAGCTCACCCTGTTTGAGCCAAGGGTCGAAAGACCAGTATGACCAGCAACAACAACAAAACAAACATAAAAGATGGACTTGATGACGGACAAGGGCAACGACGAAGGACTATGGCAGGGGAAAATAAGATGGAGATCGAGGCAGTGCGAAGGTAAGGGGGGTCGAGGGGCTAGGCGGAAGTTTAGCTTCCTCGACGCTCTTACGCCAGAGGAGCGTTCGCTGTTTGAGGAGCACGCCAGGGAGGATGACGACCACGTGCCTTCTTGCAGCGGAGCTCACCTGGTGGTAACGCCTGGTGCCGCTGCAGCAGAAACTAAGGTTACCAAGACCCCCGCCGGCAGCTGTAGTGGGTCGGCCTCGAGCGAGTCGCATCAGGTAGAGCCTGACGGCGCAAGAGGGGGAAGGAGGAGAAGGCGCAGAAGAGGTGGGCAACGCACCCTCCCAGAAGCCGGCCAACCCGGCGGGTGCGACGACCCTCACAGGAAAGGCATGAGTGGTTCCACCATGAAATGGTACCTACGGCACCTCCGTGATGGGAAAACCCCGGAGGCAGCGGAGGCTCTAGCGAGGAGCAAGAGCCAAGGAAACAACGCGTATCCGGCAAAGGGAAACGACAGCAACGTGCCAGCTCGCGCGCAAGGCAGCGGTAATAACAACCGTGGCCCGGTCAGCAAAGCTCGGACCGTAAGGCGGGGCGACAGCAGGGCACTGCCCGCGGGCACGTACGCCCAAGCCGGAAAAAGGAAGAGCGGCCAAATCACGCAGCAGGAGCCTCCCCGATCCAAAAGGGTGCGAGGCACAGATACAAAGGCAGCCGGGGGCCAACCATCTGGACCGGCTCCTCACCGGGTGGAGGAGGGGCGGCGCGGATATGCGGATGCTGTCAGAGGCGTCCGCATGGCTGTTCTGGCTTTCAGATACCTGGCGGAGTCGCTGAAACCGGATGAGCTCACCGTGTTTCAGGACATCCAGATGGACGAGGCGTCCAAAGGAGAGGACTACACGGCGTCCTTCCGGGGCATCGACTTCAGGGGAGGTATGATGCAGGTGGCCTGCCTGGACGAGTCGTTCGCCGACTGGCTGAGGGAGCACGCTGCAAAGCTGGGAAGCTGGACGGGCCCTGTCCTCTGCGTGAAGAGGGTGGAAGATGTGCCAATCATGCACAGCATGACGATGTTCCTCCCTCGGAGCGGGGACAGGACCTACGAACACGCCTTGAACCTGGTGAGGAACCAGAACCGGGGACTAAGTATCTCGTCCTGGTGTGTTGCAGGCAGCAAGAAGGAAATGCTAAGCGACATTGAGGGACGGAGGTTACACCTATACATCAACGACGAGTCGTACAAGTATGTCCGGGCCGCGAGCTTCCGCCTGTTTTACAGGTATAGCACGGTCGTCATGCGGCCCTACAAGCCCGCTGACACCGCGAGCAAAGAAGCTAAAACGCCTGCGACTCTACAGGACAGGGGCGTGGATAACCAGGCAGTGCCGGAGTCCGCCCCGGAGGAAACTAGAATGGAGGTGGACGAGTTGTCGGAGCAGCCCTGCGGGAGCAATTCCGGACAGGCAGGGCCAGCAACGACCACTGACGTCCCCGCAGATGGCCGGAACATGGAGCTACCCTCAACGCAGGAGCTCGTAGACGGACTAGGAGGCCCAATGGACAGTAGTGCGGTTGACGGCGGGGTAGAAGATCTCTCTCTCCTCGAGCCTATTCTATGATGGCCGACATCATGGAAATTGCCCAAGTGAACCTGCATCATGCGGCGGCAGCCTCAGCCGTCATTACAAGCAGGTTCACTGCGGAGAAACTGGGCACACTGCTGATCCAAGAGCCTGATAATAGCGTATCAGGCCCAGGCTTGGAGAGTAGGCTATCTAAGCTAAACGAGTCTGTCACTAACGCTTATCATGGCAGCTGCCCCTACAAGTGACCACAGACAGGCGAAATAGCCCCTGGTGGTCAAGGAAACTATCAGACCTCCGGAAGAAAGTACGTAGCCTATTCAACAAAGCGAAACGTACGGGGATCTGGGAGGAATACAGGAGCTATCTCACTCTATACAATAAGGAGATCAGGTCTGCAAAGCAGGCTAGCTTCAGGAGATTCTGCGAGAACGTTACCTCAACGCCAGAGGCGGCACGGCTGCATAAAGCCCTGGACAGAGGCACAAACGACGCAGTAGTAGCAATCAGAAGAGGAGATGGGACATTCACGACCAGCGCAGAAGACAGAGCGACGGAGCTTCTGCGGGCGCACTTCCCGGAGACGGTTCGGAAAGACCAGTGTCTACCTGTGATCGAACACAGGCCATCCCGCGAGGATTGGAGTATCGCCAAACGGCTGTTTACGGCGGACTCGATCTGGTGGGCGATGGCCTCGTTTGAGAGATTCAAGTCCCCGGGAGTGGATGGTATTTTTCCAGCGCTGTTACAACAGGGGGAGCAGCATTTACTTCCTCACCTGATTCGGCTGCTGAGGGAGAGCCTCGCATTGGCGTACATCCCTGAGGTATGGAGGACATCGAAGGTGATCTTCATACCCAAGGTGGGTAGGAAGGACTACTCATTAACGAAATCCTTTAGGCCAATCAGTCTAACGTCCTTCCTACTAAAAACCATGGAGAAGATCGTGGACCATGAAATAAGGTCAAAGGTGCTGAAGAGAGCACCCCTGCATGCGGCTCAGCACGCCTACAGAGCGGGTAGATCCACTAACACTGCTCTGTACCAGATAACCTCTGAAATAGAGAGTTCACTGGAGCATGGAGAGGTGATGCTTTGCGCGTTCTTGGACATCAAAGGTGCCTTTGACAACACGTCTCATAAAAGAGTAGTCAAGGCACTGGAGAAAAGGAATGTGGCAGCACCGGCGCGCAGATGGATTGAATCTGTATTGCGTACCAGAGTTGCTGAGACCACAGTAGGTGAAAAGAGGATTCGTCTTGGCACAACAAGAGGCTGCCCACAGGGAGGTGTGTTATCACCCCTGCTATGGAGTCTAGTTGTAGACGACCTGTTAGTACTGCAAACGAACAATGGGATCCGCTGCCAAGGGTATGCGGACGACATTGTAATTATAGCAAGAGGCAAATACGAAGACACTCTCTGTGACCTAATACAAATAGGTCTAAACCTGGCGAAGATGTGGTGTAAAGAGGTTGAATTAAACATCAATCGCTCCAAGACGACTGTAGTCCCGTTTACGAGACGCAGGTCCTTACCCGGTCTCAGGAATCTTAAACTTGGGGGCAGATAGATAGGAATGACCGGTAGTGTCAAATATCTAGGTTTGATGCTAGATTCTACTTTGCGGTGGAATCAGCATGTAAACCTGACCCTGGTCAAGGCAACAAAAGCTTTAATGGTGTGCAACCGGCTGGCGGGCAAGTCCTGGGGCTGTAAGCCAAGGATCCTCAGTTGGTTGTACACCATGATAGTGCGACCAATAATCACATACGGGGCGGTGGCCTGGGCCTCAATAGCGTCGCAGACTTCGGTTAAGACCAAGCTATCGAAGCTGCAGCGGCTAGCCTGTGTCTGCATGACGGGCGCAATGCGCACCTGTCCAACGGCAGCACTGGAGGTTCTGACGGAGCTTACTCCGCTTCATTTGGTTATCGGTCAAGTAGCTAAGCACACAATTCTGCAAATAACGGCAGAGGGGTGGGGCAAATGTAGGGTAATCTCGTCCCAGAGGATGGAAAAGATAAGTGGCGATGTACCATCAGCCCTCCTCCCTAGGGACAGCACTACCAAAATAGTTAACTTCAAGAAGAAGTTTAAGGTCGCCCTCGGCAGCAAAAACGAGTGGAATGATTCCAATCTCGAACTGATGCTGAGGAATAGCACGCTAAGGTGGTACACCGACGGCTCGAAAATGTCGGAGGGAATCGATGCGGGGATCGCGGGCCCACGCACAAAGCTCTCCATACCCATGGGAGAGTTCCCAAGCACTTTCCAGGCAGAAGTTTTTGCCATAAGTCGGTGTATAGAAATAAACCTCCATCGCAACTATCGCAATGAGAGGATTGCCATTCTCAGCGATAGCCAAGCGGCGCTGAGAGCGATCTCTTCTTACGTAGTCAGATCGCTATTAGTGCAGGAGTGCAGGGAGAGGCTGAACAGCCTTGCAGAACGTAACAAGATACACCTAATCTGGGTACTTGGTCATAGAGGTATAGCCGGTAATGAACTGGCGGATGAGCTAGCCCGCTCCGCAGCCTCCACCAAGATGGTGGGACCAGAAGAAGGAGTGGGCAGAGAGGAGCATTGGCGGCAAGCGCGTGGCATGAGACATGCCAAGCTGCTAATGGGAGGATACAATCTGAGCAGGTTCAAGGTTATAATAAACCTCCCCAGGAACAAACTCAGGTTACTGGTCGCATGGTATACCGGCCACTGCAAATTGAATAGGCACCTGTACAACATGGGCCTATCCTCTTGCATTAACTGCCGGTTCTGCGACCTGGAGCCTGAAACCCCGGAGCACCTGCTGATCGACTGCACAGCAGTCTGTAGACGCAGGACTAAGGCCCTCGGATCAAAGTTTCCGGATAGGGATCGCATAGCCTCACTAGCGCCCAGAAGTCTATTGAACTTCATCCATGCGCTGGGGCTGAATGAGTCTATGTGAGTTAGGAGAGGGCACAATAGACCAAAGGTCGCGGTGCATTCCTCATATTAATCAATCAGATCTGTCATTTCCATGCTAAATGTCTTCCTGATATTATACGGTCCGCAGGATCTCTGCTCGGGCGCCATTTGTAACGGAGCTTTTTTTCCAGCCTCTGCTTCTTATAGTTTGCTGAGGTATACTCGTGTCCAGGCTTCGTTACAATAAATTTGTAAACTTTGGGGCTCTCTACGAATCGTAATTTATTTAGCTTTATAGTATAATCTTACTCATAGTTACAATTTGTGGTTTAGTATTGTCTTCCGCGTTGTAATGTCACAGCCCGAGGAAAGTGCTGTGCCAGGGTAACGGTTCAGTTTGGCCCGTTAATGCAATACCGTTTACTGCTCTGCTGCGCTCCTTGGTGCTAGACGACGTGCTGCTCTGTGCTACGACGATCACGCTCGACTATTTCTGCCGGAGCTCGTGTAGACTTTGATGACGATGACCTGCGGCGTGCGTTGACGTTTGTGTGCTACGACGACCACGCCGGTTATTTCTACTGGCGCTTGTGTAGGCTTCGATGACGATGTCCTGCGGCGTGCGCTGACGCTCGCGTGCTACGACGACTACGCTCAGCTACTTCTGCCGGGGCTCGTGTATGCTTCAATGATGATGTCCTGCAACGTGCGTTGACACTCGAGTGCTACGACGACCACGCCTGGCTATTTCTGCCGGCGCTCACTGAGTAGTCTGATGCTGAACGTGTGGTGCGCTGTGAGAGTTTCTTGCTAACTGACTGATCATTGGCCATCTAACTCCCCACCAAGCCTGTGCTGCGTGATAGTACATTTCCATGCTGGGATGGCGTGCGTTGATGGGACGGCGTATGTTGCTGGAATCGCGTGTGTTGCTGGCAGTGGCGTGGTTTTACCGCTGCGTATGCATGCTTGTTGTTGTTTCATCTATATGTGTGGTTTCTTTGTCTTCTTGTGTTTCTAGAAGTGGCACGGTTTTCCCGTCGTGTTGTGAACAATAAAGTGTGTTTTTATGGGTTGTGTGGACTAAATTCTGTATAGATATTTAGTTCTCACATTATTTGACGCAATACTCACTGAGTGAAGCAGAGGAAGAGAAAGACCTCCACTCCGTTGGAAAGACCAGGTGGAGAAGGACCTTGCTTCGCTTGGATTCTCCAAATGGCACCACCTTGCGAAAAGAAGAAGCAACTGGCACGCTGTTGTTAGCTCGGCTATAATCACGTAATCACGTGTCCACTCCAGTAAAGAAGAAGAAGAACACGAATAGCCGATTTCTCATTGACCTAGCTATTTTAGCTGTTATGTTTGGACTTATAGCTTTCCACTCTTCTTTAAGCGCGTCCTTAAGCACTTCCGTGCTAATAATACAAATAGTAAGCTGCCTAATTTTTTTCTCCCATAAGTGCTAAACAAAGTGAACGAAATTGTTTTGGAATATCATATAACAACCACAGCTTAACAATTTCTGCTGTGTGGTTCGGCTCGTTATCTTGTTGGAAAATAAATAAATTCACCTGGACCCATATTGATCGCACCTTCTTTTAAATTTGTTTTTAAAACATCAAAATAATCATATTTTTTCATTATCGACTCTATAAATTGAAAATTTCCAACGCCCAAATTTGTTATACACCCCCACATCATAGGTACGAGATAAGAAAAGATAACGCTTTTCCAAAGCTCTGGTGGCTTATTTAAGTGTTATTTTGCAAAAGCAATCGTCTTAAGTCGATTTACTCTCGATATGAAGGGCTTTCTACGTGCCGCGAAATCCAGAACTTTTCAGAAGTTTTCGTACTGTATTTGGTCATAACTTACTTTCGAATTTAAATTCTAAGTACATACATATGTTTTTAGAAATTTGGCTCGCTGTCACTCGTGGACTACACTTCACAAGAGTAATTATGTTGTGCTCTTCTCTTTCAGTTAGTTTCTTCCGACTTTCAGAACGTGGCGTGAATTCATAACATTTTGTTCGCTTGTAATTGTTTATTATTCTCTGGAATTCTGTCTATCTACATATTTGCGATTTCTCTATAACTTTTGCCATTTTAAAACCAACTAACAGTGATTTTTCTTTCGACAATATCTATTTCTTTCGCTCTTGATCCATAGTAAAAAAAGAAGGGTAACTTCTGTGATTATATCCGTTTTATATGTGTTATTAATCGCGACAACTATCGTTTATCATTTTAAATAAAATTTATTAAGAAATCGTGTACTTTTCATGCAACTAACCTTCACTATTTAAAGTGAACGTATACTTTTTCTGCTCAACATATGTATGTACTTGCGTAGCGGTACAAAAATCCCGTTAACTCAGAACGACGAAGATCAAATTCTTAAACATTTTTCCCATACTCCCACCGAGCAATTGTCTTCAAAATAAGTGAAAAGAAAATAATAAACTTTAAAGCTGCATATTTGTTTTTTTGTAAATTCTTAAATACAGTGGGTGAACGCAGACTCGGCGCCAGTTCCGTGGACATGCGTTTATTGATGTGGAAAATCTTTCGCACATTCCAAATCTTCTTCTTCTTCTTCTTAATTGGCGTAGACACCGCTTACGCGATTATTGCCGAGTTAACAACAGCGCGCAAGAGTCTCTTCTTTTCGCTACGTGGCGCCAATTGGATATTCCAAGCGAAGCCAGGTCCTTCTCCACTTGGTCCTTCCAACGGAGTGGAGGTCTTCTTCTTCCTCTGCTTCCCCCGGCGGGTACTGCGTCGAATACTTTCAGAGCTGGAGTGTTTTCATCTATCCGGACAACATGACCTAGCCAGCGTAGCCGCTGTCTTTTAATCCGCTGAACTATGTCAATGTCGTCGTATATCTCGAACAGCTCATCGTTCCATCGAACGCGATATTCGCCGTGGCCAATGCGCAAAGGACCATGAATCTTTCGCAGAATTTTTCTTTCGAAAACTCGCAACGTCGACTCATCGGTTGCCGTCATCGCCCAAGCCTCTGCACCATATAGCAGGACGGGAATTATGAGCGACTTATAGAGTTCAGTTTTTGTTCGTCGAGAGAAGAATTTACTTTTCAATTGCCTACTTAGTCAGAAGTAGCACCTGTTGGCAAGAGCAATCCTGCGTTGGATTTCTAGGCTGACATTGTTGGTGGTGATTACGCTGGTTCCAAGATAGACGAAATTATCTACGACTTCACAGTTATGACTGGCAACAGTGACGTGAGTGCCAAGTCGCGAGTGCGACGACTGTTTGTTTGATGACAGGAGATATATCGTTTTGCCCTCGTTCACTGCCAGACCCATTTTCTGTGCTTCCTTGTCCAGCCTGGAGAAAGCAGAACTAACGGCGGGGGTGTTGAGGCCGATGATATCATTATCGTCGGCATACGCCAGCAGCTGTACACTCTTATAGAAGATTGTACCTTCTGTATTTAGTTCTGCAGCTCGAATTATTTTCTCCAGAAGCAGGTTGAAGGTGTCGCACGATAGGGAGTCACCTTGTCTTAAACCTCGTTTGGTATCGAACGGCTCGTTGAGGTCCTTCCCGATCCTTACGGAGCTTTTGGTGTTACTCAACGTCAGTTTACACAGCCGTATTAGTTTTGCGGGGATACCAAATTCAGACATCGCGGCATAAAGGCAGCTCCTTTTCGTGCTGTCGAAAGCAGCTTTGAAATCGACGAAGAGGTGGTGTGTGTCGATTCTCCTTTCACGGGTCTTTTCCAAGATTTGGCGCATGGTGAATATCTGGTCGGTTGTTGATTTACCAGGTCTGAAGCCACACTGATAAGGTCCAATCAGTTTGTTGACGATGGGCTTTAATCTTTCACACAATACGCTTGATAGAACCTTATATGCGATGTTGAGGAAGCTAATCCCACGGTAGTTGGCGCAGATTGTGGGGTCTCCTTTTTTATGGATTGGGCATAGCACACTTAAATTCCAATCGTTGGGCATGCTTTCGTCCGACCATATTTTACAAAGAAGCTGATGCATGCTCCTTATCAGTTCTTCGCCGCCGTGTTTGAATAGCTCGGCCGGCAATCCATCGGCCCCCGCCGCTTTGTTGTTCTTTAGGCGGGTAATTGCTATTCGAACTTCTTCATGGTCGGGCAATGGAACGACTGCTCCATCGTCATCGATTGGGGAATCGGGTTCGCCTTCTCCTGGCGTTGTGCATTCACTGCCATTCAGCAGGCTGGAGAAGTGTTCCCTCCATAATTTAAGTATGCGTATGGGCATCGATCACTAGATCACCTTTGGGGGTTCTAAAAGAGTATGCTCCGGTCTTGAAACCTTCTGCAAGCCGCCGCATTTTTTCGTAGAATTTTCGAGCATTACCCCTGTCGGCCAGCTTATCAAGCTCTTCGTACTCACGCATTTCAGCCTCTTTCTTCTTCTGTCTGCAAATGCGTCTCGCTTCCCTCTTCAACTCTCGGTATCTATCCCATCCCGCACGTGTTGTGGTCGATCGTAACGTTGCGAGGTAGGCAGTCTGTTTTCTCTCCGCTGCGACACGGCACTCCTCGTCGTACCAGCTGTTCTTTTGCACTTTCCGAAAAAAAATGGTTTCGGTTGCAGCTGTACGTAAGGAATTTGAAATGCCGTCCCACAGTTCCCTTATACCGGGTTGTTGACGCGTGCTCTCAGAGAGCAGGAGTGCAAGCCGTGTAGAAAATCGTTCGGCTGTCTGTTGTGATTGCAGCTTGTCGACGTCGAACCTTCCTTGTGTTTGTTGTCGTGCGTTTTTTGTTGCACAGAGGCGGGTGCGAATCTTGGCTGCAACAAGATAGTGGTCCGAGTCGATGTTAGGACCTCGGAGCGCACGCACATCTAAAACACTGGAGACGTGTCTTCCGTCTATCACAACATGATCGATCTGGTTGGTAGTTTTTCGATCCGGAGACAGCCAGGTATCTTGATGAATCTTTTTGTGCTGGAATCTAGTACTACAGATAACCATATTTCGGGCCCCGGCGAAGTCAATCAGCCTCATCCCATTTGGGGATGTTTCGTCGTGGAGGCTGAATTTACCGACCGTAGTGCCAAAGATACCTTCTTTGCCCACCCTGGTGTTAAAGTCGCCAAGCACGATTTTGACATCGTGGCTGGGGCAGCTCTCATAAGCGCGCTCCAAGCGCTCATAGAAGGCATCTTTGGTCATATCGTCTTTCTCTTCCGTCGGGGCGTGGGCGCAAATCAGCGATATGTTGAAGAACATCGCTTTGATGCGGATTGTGGCTAGACGTTCATTCACCGGAGTGAATGATAGTACTCGGCGACGGAGTCTCTCTCCCACCACGAATCCTTTATATGGCCACTGTAGTAAATGTCACAAGGACCTACTCGTCTCTGTCCTTGTCCCGTCCATCGCATTTCTTGGGCGGCGGTGATGTCAGCCTTTATTTTTGCGGGACGTCAACCAGCTGGGCAGCGGCACCTTCCCAATTAAGGGTCCGGACATTCCAGGTGCATGCCCTCAAATCGTAGTCCTTATTTCGTTTGCCATGGTCGTCATCAAAAGGGGGGTCTCTCATCCGAGGCTGTCGCTTAATTTTCATTGGGGGTGTTTTTTTACGTGGCGGGTCCCAAACCCAGCGCACAATCCTATGTAGGGGATGTTTCGCCTTCTCACTTTAGCTCGCCTTCGAACGGATGTTCTAAGGCTACCCAGAGGATACTTGGTCAAAGACTTGAAGTAGTGAGCTGCTTGAGCCATGTGTAAAAGAATCGTTTCTGGCCACTCCCAAGTGAATGGCGATCAGAGAACTTTCCTCACTTGCGTGAACTTCTGCACATGACTCCATCCTCCCAAATCATGTGCTGCAAATTGCAAAGCAATACAACCAAGAAGCGGCAAACAATTGGTCTTTCCAACAGTAAACAGAAAAAGGCAACTTATCTTGGAATCACTATTAAAAAAAATACCATGCAAGGCGACACAATCCATGCCACTCGAATGTCAAAAAATCGCTTACATACCGGCCATTGTTTTACGCAGTCAAAAATTATGTATGGTGGATGTTGCTTTATTTAATTGTAGAAACATATTTACTTAAACTAGTTATAAAATTAATTTATATCATATATATATATATATATATATATATATGTTTATATACACTTATGGACAACATAATAGGTGTGAGTACAGTATACTGTTTTTTCGTCAAATGAACAACCTGCTTTATTATTTTGCGTTAGAGTGACTAGCAATACTTGCTTTATTAAATAGGGTTGCACAGCCATCGACTAAAGCTCGCTCTGTGTAGACGTGTTTCGGCTTATCTTTTGCGTATTTCGCACAGTACACATCCGTCTTACGTGCACGTGCTTGCTTAGTAAATCTCTGTTTTATTATTATACCGCATATCGTTTTTCCTACAAGTGTTTTCTAAACAAGTGAGTCGAGTGTGTAGATATAATAATCATGGCCCCCGGGCCACCCAACCTCGGAAATAACAGGTTCGCTTTGCTTGCCTCGGAATCCCATCCAAAAAGAAAGAAACCCTCATACACGCCCCTTAATTTTCTCGACTTGCCTGAGTCTAGGAAAGAAAACCCTAAATTTTTTATTATTAGTGCTTCCGATTCAACGAAACCTATCTCTAATTATTCTTGTTTCGCCGTACATAAAGCATTAGAAGCTACTAGTAAAGAAATAATTTCGATTTCTGAATTACGTGCTGGCAATCTGCTACTGCTTGTGAAAAACAACCAAATTGCCCAAAGGTTCATTTCAACTAAAAAGCTACATGGTGTGTGCGAAATTGTTGTAAAATATCATGACAATCTTAATAGCGTAAAAGGTACAATCTATGCACTCTGCCTAAACAATGTCAGTGAAAAAGAAATAATTGAAAATATGAGTAACCAAAGCGTAGTCGGAGTGTACAAATTTTCGAAAACTGCGGAAGGAGTTTCACAATTCACTGGAGTTGTGCTACTTACTTTTGATCGGTTCGAGCTACCAGATAAAGTTGACGTTTCTTGGCGTAGCGCTAAAGTGAAACCCTACAACCCTAACCCAATGCGGTGCAAAACTTGTCAACGGCTTGGTCATACCGCCAAACACTGCAAAAATGCGCCCGTATGTATGTCATGCAATCTTCCCCCCCATCCTCCCCCATGCTCTCGCACGCTCTGTGCAAACTGCTCTGGTAACCACCCGTCATCTGCTAACACGTGCCCGAAATACATGCAAAAGAAAGAAATACTTAAAATAAAATGTCAAATTTATGTCTATAGACGAATGCAATTATTAACATACATACATATTTTTTATCATAGCATATTAATTTTGTGACAATCCCTCTCCCGCTCTCAATGTTTAAGATCCTACAGTGGAATATGCACGGTTACCTCAACAATTACACGCAACTAGAACTTCTGTTGAAAGAACATTCGCCAAACGTTGTCTGTCTCCAAGAGACTAATATTGCTGCTGATAAGTCAGCAGCTTCGCCCCATCAGTACCAAAGCTATTTTTACAACTTGCCTCAAAACAAAACTAACAAGCAAGGCATTGCAGTTTTGATAAAAAAATCGATACCCCATAGACAAGTTCCCATTACTTCAAATATTGCCACAATTGCAATAGAAGTTTCACTATCTTTCAAATTTACTATCGTGGCCCTCTATATACCACCTCTACAAAACTTCACATGCAGCGAACTTAGAAACATTTTGCGATCAGTTTCTACTTCATTCATTATAGTTGGGGACTTTAACGCCTGGAGTCCCCTTTGGGGATCAACTCTTTGCAACAATCGAGGTGCTATCATAGAAGATATGATATTTTCAGAAAACCTCACTTTACTTAACGACAACAAACCGACTCACTTTTCCACACACAAACCTTTTACCTATGTTGACCTTACATTATGTTCCTCCAACATCGCCCCTAAACTAACTAGTAATACCCTTCCCCACCTCCACGGCAGCGATCACTTCCCTATTCTTACTATTTTACGCACTCCGTCAGTCTTTAAGGCCCAACCCATTCCAAAGTTCCTAACAGATATAGCGAACTGGGAAAAGTTTCAACATACTGCCAGCGACCTTTGCGAAAAATACCCCTATTCGGACAATATCAACAAAGAAGTTGCCACAATTACAAAAATTATTCGGACTTCTGCTCACCTTTCCATTCCACAATCCAGTAATAAAATCTATACTAAAACTATGCCGCACTGGTCTCCTGAGCTATCACAATTAAGAAATGTAAAGCGCTTTTATTGGTCGGACTATAGACGGACAAGATCAAACCAAAATTTAATTATGTATAAAAAGGCTAACGCGATGTTTCGTAGGAAAGCAAAACAATCTAAAAGGGACAGCTTAAATAAATTCTCGGAATCCATCAACCATAAAACAAACCCGAAAAAAGCATGGTCCGATATTAAGAAATTATCTGGAATATACCCGCAATCTCAGTTGATCTCCATAAGTAATGCTAATGGGCCTATCGTCAACGCAAAACAGCTATCTAACTACTTCGCAGCATACTGGTCAGAATACTCGCAGGACTCAAACTTTCATGCCACTCTCATTTCAGACAAAAACAAATATCTCAGTACTTCCCCTTATACTTTGTCTAACATCCCAGATTGTAATATAGAACATATTGAACTACAGTCTACACTATCCTCTTTCTCAGGCAAAACCCCGGGTGCCGACAGAATATCGTACCCCATGTTGCAACATCTACCTTCATGTTTGATGGCCAGATTAACTAAGTTATACAACAACATTCTAAATAAAGGTATTTACCCCCAAACCTGGAAAAACGCTATTATTATCCCCATTCCTGAGTCAAGTAGTCCTGCAACAGAAGCTTCAGGTTTCAGACCCATTTCACTGCTTAGCTGTTTAGGTAAACTTTTCGAAAAAATTATAGCTCATCGTATTTCGTGGTATGCCATAAACAATAACTCCATTAGTCCGCAGCAAGTGGCTTTTAAAGAGGGGCATGACACCATTGATGCCTTGCTCCTCTTCGAAAGCTATGCTTCTACTGCTCTTTCCAATAGAAACCACCTTTCCGTGCTAAGTATAGACTTCGAGAAAGCCTTTGACCGCGTGGGAGCTCATGTAGTTTTACATCAGTTGGTAAAATGGAACCTTGGTGGAAAAATCCTTAAAATTATCCAGTCTTTTCTCACTAATCGCAGATTTGTTTCCAAAGTAAATAACACCTTTTCGGATTATTTCTCTTTACATAATGTTATTCCCCAAGGTTCCCCGCTATCTGTCATTTTGTTTACCGCTGAATTCAATGAAGTTTGTCACATAATTGATAAGTATAGCAATATTTTTTATATATGCTATGCTGATGATTTATTATTGGTCTCTAAACTAAATGACCTAAACCTTGTTAAACAAGATTTTACTAATATATTAGCTGATTTAAGTATATGGTCCGAATCATCTGGAGCCAACGTATCTTTAAACAAATGTAAGAATTTCCATGTTTGCCGCAAACACAAATGTAATTACTTTACATTAGTTTATAACAATATTCCAGTTGTAAATGCTAATAAACTTAAGTTCCTAGGTTTAATTTTTGATAAAAAATTTACTTTCAAAGAACATTGTTTATATTTAAGAAAGCAGCTGGCTGCTAGGCTTAACATTATTAAATATCTATCATCCAAACACTGCTTAATTAACTCGTCAACACTAATAAATGTAACCAGAGCTCTTATATTATCGAAGATAGACTATGACCTACCCATCTATGGCAACTGCGCGAAAAGTGTCATCAAGTTACTGTATTCCCCATAGCACATGGCTGTGCGCAGAAGTCTTCGCGCTTTTCCGACATCGCCAACACAATTCATACTTGTTTTCTTATGCTACTTTCGAAGAAAGATTTACACTTAACCTAAAAAAACTCATACCGAAGCTGTTTCTTTGTTACAATAATATTCTTTACGAAACAGTTTTATCCGAGCTGCAACGGAAAAAGTCTTCAAGTCGTAAGTCGTCAATATTCCTCTGCATCGAATACGCCAGAGAGCTTGATATCACATTCCCTTCACTCAGTCAAAAAGTATCTTATCTTAAACAAATCATGTTCCATGCTAAACTTGGAGAAATACGGAAAAAGTAGTACCTCCCCCACAGTATTTCAACGCCTTTTCGCGGAATATACAACTCCACTGCTCCCAGACTGGAAATTCGTTTTCACAGATGGTTCAAAAACCGACATTAGCACAACATTCGCCGTCGTTGACTCCGAGGGAAGAACAATTACAGCAGGAATACTTCCCAGCTACGCCTCGGTTTTCACAGCTGAAGCTGTCGCTATCTTCAACGCAATCATTTTCGTCGTAAAATGTAGTTTTAAAGCAGTTATCTGCACTGATAGCAACTCAACCATACACTCGGTAATAAATACAAACAACAAGTCCTACTTAATTTCCTGTATATCGGAGCAAATTAATCGAGAATAACAATCGCTTGAAACTAATGTGGGTTCCAGGACATGCAGGCATAAAAGGAAACAATCTGGCAGACGAACGGGCTAAACTCGCAGCAAAAGAACCACTAATAACTTTTGACTATATTATGAAAAAAGACTTGTATAAGTGTATATCGCAGCTTCAATACAGCGCACATATGGAGACTTGGAGACCTATCCAGCACCAATATACTGCGAATAACCCGAACAGGATAAAACCAAGCTATCCCTCCAGCTACCGGTGCAACGACATCAAAGCATTTATCCGATTACGCCTCGGACACACAATTGCCACACATGCGCACCTCCTAAATCGTTCTAGTCCACCAGTTTGCCAACACTGCCCGTCGTTAGCTTTAACAGCCTATCATTTACTCGACGACTGCCCACATTTCGCAGCGGTTAGAAAAAATATCTTCGACGACCAAATACCGTCTGCTCTGTTACAAACGAGTTCCTCCGAAAACGTAACAAAAATATCAGCATTCTTAGTACAAACAGGATTAAAACCATAAATATGATTATGTCTATAAACTTCCCATTACTTATTATTTATTTTGTTCTTAATACTTTTCTATTAGCTACAGAACATTTTATTAACTTTTACACCTAAGACTTAATTAAGCAATAACTATACATTTTATATTTACATCAGCGAGCCGAAGGTCCTGGCAGCCAGTGCTCCTTTTTTCGTGGAAAAGTAATTGTATTATTGTTTCACGTTTTATAAATAAATAAATAAATAATAAATGGGGTTGGTCAATAAAATAGGTGGAAGGGCTAAATTCGGGTACAACGGAACATCTTATACTTTAGCAACTTGCAAGAATCAAAGCCAGGGTAATACCTTCAGATGTAAAAGGTCAGCCAGAGGATCGGAATCTAGGCAATTTCATACTTGTATATATGTACATATACTATAAATAACTTATAAACTGATCTACATACATAATCGGCATAACGTTTTTTAGAAAAACGAAAATCATTATATGCAGTATATGGAAGTTGGGGTAGTATCGACCAGAGTTTTTCTATTGTGAAGTGGATAGAATTAAAGTGTTTTCGAAATAAATTCAATAAATTTAAATATTTAGAATAATTAAATTAAAAAAAACTTGTTTCTACACGGAAGTGCCTTTCATCGAACGGTGAAAGTCATCATTTAAAACGCTCGATAGAACCTTACATGCAATGTTGAGGAGACTTATCCCACGGTAGTTGACGCAGAGGAAGGGGTCCACCTTTTTGTGGATTGGGCAGGGCACACTTAAATTCCAATCATTGGGCATGATTTCGTCCGACCATATTTTACAAAGAAGCTGATACATGCTCATTGTATTTGTTCTTTTGCATTTTCCTAAGCTCTGATCACTCCCTTTTATATTTAACACTAAGTGAAACAGTTATTAAAAGAAATCTTAGCTTGAAGCAATACAACAAAAATACGGATTGAACTTCGTTCAAAGAAATAATTCAGACTAAAATAAAGTATCCAAAAATCACAACAATTGAACAAAACCAACCTTTATAAGGGAAGAGCTGAAATAAAACGAGAAATCGCTCATATTAAGAATGAGTCAATTACTATATTAAATATTTTTCTCAATTATCCGCTGACAAACAAGTAAGGAAGGGCTAAGTTCGGCTGTCACCGAACATTTAATACTCTCGCATGATAAAGTGATAATCGAGATTTCATTATCCATCATTTATATATTTTTTTATTTTGCTGTAAAATTAATTAGATTAGTAGTTCCTGAGATATGGTTTTTGGTCCATAAGTGGGCGACGCCACGCCCATTTTCAATTTTTAAAAAAAGCCTGGGTGCAGCTTCCTTCTGCCATTTCTTCCGTAAAATTTAGTGTTTCTGACGTTTTTTGTTAGTCGGTTAACGCACTTTTAGTGATTTTGAACATAACCTTTGTATGGGAGGTGGGCGTGGTTATTATCCGATTTCTTTCATTTTTGAACTGTATATGGAAATGCCTGAAGGAAACGACTCTATAGAGTTTGGTTGACATAGCTATAGTAGTTTCCGAGATATGTACAAAAAACATAGTAGGGGGCGGGGCCACGCCCACTTCTCCAAAAAATATTACGTCCAAATAAGCCCCTCCCTAATGCGATCCTTTGTGCTAAATTTCACTTTAATATCTTTACTTATGGCTTAGTTATGACACTTAATAGGTTTTCGGTTTTCGCCATTTTGTGGGCGTGGCAGTAGGCCGATTTTGCCCATCTTCGAACTTAACCTTCTTATGGAGCCAAGAAATACGTGAACCAAGTTTCATCATGATATCTCAATTTTTACTCAAGTTACAGCTTGCACGGACGGACGGACGGACGGACGGACGGACAGACGGACGGACGGACAGACGCACGGACGGACAGACAGACATCTGGATTTCAACTCTACTCGTTACCCTGATCACATTGGTATATATAACCCTATATCGGACTCTTTTAGTTTTAGGACTTACAAACAACCGTTATGTGAACAAAACTTTGTTGCGAGAGTATAAAATGATGATTACTCACTCTGGAAAAGCACTAAATATCTTAAAAGTCCAACAAGCCACGTTGCACCATTAAAACTTGCTTCCAATACGTGGGATAGAAGTGATTGTGATAAAGCTATTGCATGTGCAAACACATACATATATAATATGTCTATTCTATTTATGTATTCTTTTATATATTCTTTATTCATGAGACTTACCGTTAGCACCAAACAGTGTGACTGCCACTTTTGCTGATGACACATGCTATCAATTCAGTAGTAAGTTGGACTAAAAAATGGAGAATAAAACTAAACGGTAACAAATCGGTTTATGTAAATGTTCAAACAAAAGAATCACTTATAAATCTATAAGTATTCTAGATGTGCGCATAACATATGCAAATACAGCCAAATATCTTTGCATTACACTCGATGCTAGATTACGTTGGAAGGGACTTATTTAAATGAAAAGAATTGCACTTAATCTGAAATTGCTCCTTGGTACTGCAGAAATGTTGATATATATTAAGTCAGGAAGATGCCCACCAGGAATAAAGAGATGTCCAACTTATTCCAGTGTGAGAGCGCTTCAAAATTAGCGTTTTTTATAACATTTTGCATTATGGCCAGATCGAACAAATAAGAACTTTTGGGTATTTAAATTAAATACTCAACATTTATTACGATTAAAAATTATTTATTATATATTGGACTTTTAATACATGACGAAACTACTTAAATTATTGTATATGATTTTATGGTATATTCCGAGCCGTTCGATACCAAACGAGGTTTCAGACAAGGCGACTCCCTATCGTGCGACTTCTTCAACCTGCTTCTGGAAAAAATAATTCGAGCTGCAGAACTAAATAGGGAAGGTACATCTTCTATGAGAGTGTACAGCTGCTGGCGTATGCCGATGATATTGATATCATCGGCCTCAACACCCGCGCCGTTAGTTCTGCTGCTCCAGACTGGACAAGGAAGCAAAACAGATGGGTCTGCCAGTGAACGAGGGTTAGACGAAATATCTCCTGTCATCAAACAAACAGTCGTCGCACTCGCGACTTGGCTCTCCCGTCACTGTTGACAGTCATAACAATGAAGTCGTAGATAATTTCGTCTATTTAGGAAACTGTATTAACACCACCAACAATGTCAGCCTTGAAATCCAACGCAGGATAACTCTTGCCAACAGGTGCTACTTCAGACTGAGTAGGCAATTGAGAAGCAAAGTCCTCTCTCGACGAACAAAAACCAAACTCTATAAGTCACTCATAATTCCCGTCCTGCTATATGGTCCAGAGTCTTGGACGATGTCAACAACCGATGAGTCGACGTTGCGAGTTTTCGAGAGAAAAGTTTTGCGAAAGATTAATGGTCCTTTGCGCGTTGGCCACGGCGAATATCGCATTCGATGGAACGAAGATATATGACGACATTGACATAGTTCAGCGAATTAAAAGACAGCGGCTACGCTGGCTAGGTCATGTTGTCCGAATGGATGAAAACACTCCAGCTCTGAAAGTATTCGACGCAGTACCCGCCGGGGGAAGCAGAGGAAGAGGAAGACCTCCACTCCGTTGGAAGGACCAAGTGGAGAAGGACCTGGCTACGCTTGGAATATCCCATTGGCGCCACGTAGCGAAAAGAAGAAACGACTGGCGCGCTGTTGTTAACTCGGCAATAATCGCGTAAGCGGTGTCTACGCCAATTAAGAAAAAGAGGTATATTAAAACAACTGACTTTTTATCTTTCAATACTTAATAAGGTGAATTAAGCCTGTTAGCTCTCAATAAATAAATGTTTTTAATCATTTGTAATTGAAACTTAATTATACTATACATCAAGTTTGCAAATATTTCATGAAATATATTTATATTTAGCATTTTCTTTAATTTACATTCCTTGAATTTTTTATTAGCGATCTTGACCGGCCGCAACAAATCCCTCCGTTTACATATTTTTTTGCTAAGATTTCAATCTGGCCATCGCTCGTTTCCAATTGCTAAACGTCAAAACCTCCTGAACTCGATTAGCTGTCAAAGTTCTGGAGGTTTTGACGTTTAGCAATTGTCCTCTCACTTCCAGTGAGAGAAGAGTTGGACTTCTCTTTATCTATGTTGCCCACTACAACAGCTTAATGCACATGTGAACGAGGAAGCGAGAAATCTCCTCATGGACACATGCCTCTCTAATCTAATTTGTAATAAAAAAAAAGGTATATAGAAGCTCAAGGAAGAATTGACCCTTTTCAATCAATTTTGATATACAGAGTTTCTATTTTAGAAAAGGATTCTCTATAAATTTCAATTGTATATCACCTACATTGGCACTTTCTTTCTTTCATATTTCAACTATGAGAATATATAAATAATATGAGAAGAATGCCATATACTAAATTTAGTCGAAATCGGGTAGGTAAGGTCTCGTAATGTTGGATTTCACCAAAAAGTTGGCGGTGCCACGCCCATCGTCTAATTTTCACACCGGTTCCCATTAAGCCCTCTCATACAATATCGGAGGCGAAACTTAACAGGTGGAATCTCTTTCTCTTGCAAGATTGCAGATTGCAAAAATACTATACCGAAATATACAAGGGCACGAGAGCACCCATTGCAGAATCTAGTGATATATAAACGGCTGATTTACGTTGAGTTCATTGTAAATGACTATTGCGCATGGCTACTGTGAATTGGCACACCTTCTGTATTCATTCTTAACAAAAAAACTGTAACAAATCTTTATAATTTAAATAGAAATTATAAAGTCTATTTAAAACTTATCATCCTCAACAATTTAAAGTCAAAATTTGTATTTAAGTAAAATGACAGCTAGCACTGGGTTGTAATTATTTTTTTACGTGTCATTGCACGAAAATAAACATGGGATTTGGTCTGACATATTTTAAAGCCATTGCAAATAATTTTCTGCGTGTGTTTGTTGTTGTGCCGGTGCACCAAGAGGAAATATCTGCAATTCGTGCACCGTGCAAGGGTTTTACAAGAGCAAGAGAATACCCCTAATGTCTTTTGCTTATTTAGTTATTAATTTATGGGGCTTTTAGTAGTTTTTAACAGTACCATTATAGGGGCAGTAATTGGGAATATCTTCCGATTTAATCCATTTTCACACTGTCGAAAGGAATTCTAATAATATTTGTGCTGTGCAAATTTGGTTATTTGAGCTTTATTGGTTTAGGTGATATTTACATAAAATTTATTAGAGGTTAAGGCCACGCCCATTTTTCAATATTTATTGCCCATAAGTGCCCCTTGCTACTGCGATCTCCTGTGCCAAATTAGAGTTTTATATCTTAATTTAGTGCTTAGTTATGGCAGTTTATAGGTTTTCGGGCAATGACATTGAGTGGGCGTGATAGTGGTGCGACTACACCCATCTACGAACTAGTGATTTATTTTACTAAGGAACGTGCAAACCAAGTTCTTTAATTTGTTTAAATAAGTTAAGACTCCACCGACTCTACTCATGAAAATCTGGCGCACTCTAACAAAACACAGCTCAACAATCCACAGCCGATGACACCGTAACTTATGTAGCACAAACACAACTCACCACACCTGTACACCAACTCACTCAACAACAAGAAAAAACGTTAACTTCGGTTGCACCGAAGCTAAATACCCTTAACAGGTGCATTTCTGTTAGTAACCATGTGTTCAGTTTGTATGGAAGCTATATGCTATAGTAATCCGTTCTAAACAAGTTTTTTAAAAGTTTTTTTTTTTTGTCAAATGTGAAAGTTGTCCATACAAGAACTTGATTCCGATCGTTCAGTTTGTATGGCAGCTATATGCTATAGTTAAGCGATCTGAACAATTTCTTCGGAGATTACATTGTTGCCTTAGAAAATAACATATACCAAATTTCGTGAATATGTCTTGTCAAATGTGAAAGTTGTCCATACAAGAACTTGATTCCGATCGTTCAGTTTGTATGGCAGCTATATGCTATAGTTAAGCGATCTGAACAATTTCTTCGGAGATTACATTGTTGCTTTAAAAAATAACATATACCAAATTTCGTGAATATATCTTGTCAAATGTGAAAGTTGTCCATACAAGAAGTTGATTCCGATCGTTCAGTTTGTATGGCAGCTATATGCTATAGTTAACCGATCTAAACAATTTCCGCGGAGATTACATTGTTGCCTCAGAAAATAATATATGCCAAATTTCGTGAATATATCTTGTCAAATGTTAAAGTTTTCCATACAAGAACTTGATTCCGATCGTTCGGTTTGTATGGCAGCTATATGTTATAGTGGTCCGATATCGGCCGTTCCGACAAATGAGCAGCTTCTTGAAGAGAAAATGACGTTTGCAAAATTTCAAAACGATATCTGAAAAACTGAGAGACTAGTTCGTATATATACAGACAGACGGACAGACAGACAGACGGACATGGGTAAATCGACTCAGCTCGACATACTGATCATTTATATATATACTTTATAGGGTCTCCGACGATTCCTTCTGGGTGTTACAAACTTCGTGACAAACTTAATATACCCTGTTCAGGGTATAAAAAGGATGGGCAGCGGCTTAGCTGACAAACTAATCGCACATCAACATTCGCTTTATACATTTGTTTTTTATATCGGGTGATTTTTTAAGAGCTTGATAACTTTTTTTAAAAAAAAAACGCATAAAATTTGCAAAATCTCATCGGTTCCCCACAAAAAATAGTCTAAAGGCGTTAAATCGCATGATCTTGGTGGCCAACTTACGGGTCCATTTCTTGAGATGAATTGTTCTCCGAAGTTTTCCCTCAAAATAGCCATAGAATCGCGAGCTGTGTGGCATGTAGCGCCATCTTGTTGAAACCACATGTCAACCAAGTTCAGTTCTTCCATTTTTGGCAACAAAAAGTTTGTTAGCATCTTGGAAAAAGTAAATGTCATGAACCAATCTAACGTTTCAAATAAAGAACCGATGAGATTTTGCAAATTTTATGCGTTTTTTTTTAAAAAAAAGTTATCAAGCTCTTAAAAAATCACCCGATACAATCGATCTTATGTACATACCTGCTTTCGTCGTCCAAATACAAATTAATATTTTTATAAAAATTTAATAAACATTCCATTAAATGATTGTACACTTTAAAAACGTATAATGTTTTTAAACATTCGTTGCAGTGATTAATTATTTTGTGAACAAATTAAGCATGGTCCTTCGAGCCATAGTGACAGGCACAAAAAAGAAAATTGAAACAAGAAAAAAATATATTAAGAGATATAATATTTAATTATATGTATTAAAAACAAATGTGGTGACAAAAAGCAAAAATAAAGTGCGGTAAAAATACCAATAATCAAAAGAGTGCTGTGAAAAGGAAAACAAAAAAATAAATATATATACATATATAGTACATGCAAAAATATATATAAATAAATACGTACATACCTCAGACATTTGTTATAAAGTTTAAACAAAAATTTACAGAATCGTGCGCGAAAGCGAAAATAAAACAATAAACTGAAATTGAAATCGCGCCCGAAAACCTAAAAGACCTTAAAAGAAAACAAAAAATAGCCACAAAATATATAACAACAAAAAGGAGAAGGCATACCCCTAGTCAACAGACAACTTCAGGAGGGGAGAAAAGAATAGGAATTGGGACAAAACCCCCAGTCTTGTAAACACTTACATATATGTACATACCTATAGTACATAAAACACCCTTTGAAGAAAAACAAAGTGAGCGTATTTATTTCATTTCTTCTAAATCGATTTCAATGCACATACATATGTATGTATGTGTGTTAATATGTACAATATGTATTTGTATATGCTAATAAAAAACCCATATTTCAAAATCCGTTTTAACCGCGAAAAAAACGGTAACCAAACTGTCCCAGTTTCAAGTTTATTTTTCGGGAAAAATCGAACACAGTTTGGTATAACGAATACATATATGTCAAAATATATTAGTTACTAATATTACTTTTGCCTATGTACTAGCTTACCTTTGTGTATTCAAACACAACCATTTAACAAACATAAAAATCAACCACAATTCAAGTATTTACTTGCAATATTTTCCGGCATAGCCCTTATGTTCAAAAAAACAATAAGCTCTTCTTCATCTCAGTTGGCGTAGACACCGCTTACGCGATTATAGCCGAGTTAACAACAGCGCGCCAGTCCTTTCTTTTTTTCGCCACGTGGCGCCAATTGGATATTCCAAGCGTAGCCAGGTGCTTCTCCACTTGGTCCTTCCAACGGAGTGGAGGTCTTCTTCTTCCTCTGCTTCCCCCGGCGGGTACTGCGTCGAATACTTTCAGAGCTGGAGTGTTTTCGTCCATCCGGACAACATAACCTAGCCAGCGTAGCCGCTGTCTTTTAATTCGCTGAACTATGTCAATGTCGTCGTATATCTCGTACAGCTCATCGTTCCATCGAATGCGATATTCGCCGTGGCCAATGCGCAAAAGACCATAAATCTTTCGCAGAACTTTTCTCTCGAAAACTCGTAACGTCGACACATCGGTTGTTGTCATCATCCAAGCCTCTGCACCATATAGCAGGACGGGGATTATGAGCGACTTATAGAGTTTGGCTTTTGTTCGTCGAGAGAGGACTTTACTTTTCAATTGCCTACTCAGTCCGAAGTAGCACCTGTTGGCAAGGGCAATCCTGCGTTGGATTTCCAGGCTGACATTGTTGGTGGTATTAATACTGTTTCCTAAATAAACGAAATTATCTACAACTTCAAAGTTATGACTGTCAACAGTGACGTGAGGGCCAAGTCGCGAGTGCGACGACTGTTTGTTTGATGACAGGAGATATTTCGCTTTGCCCTCGTTCACTGCCAGACCCATTTTCTGTGCTTCCTTGTCCAGCTTGGAGAAAGCAGAACTAACGGCGCGGGTGTTGAGGCCGCTGATATCAATATCATCGGGATACGCCAGCAGCTGTACACTCTTATAGAAGATGGTACCTTCTCTATTTAGTTCTGCAGCTCCAACTATTTTCTCCGGAAGCAGGTTGAAGAAGTCGCACGATAGGGAGTCGCCTTGTCTGAAACCTCGTTTGGTATCGAACGGCTCGGAGAGGTCCTTCCCGATCCTGACGGAGCTTTTCTTGTTGCTCAACGTTAGTTTACACAGCCGTATTAGTTTTGCGGGTATACCAAATTCAGGCATCGCGGCATATAGGCAGCTCCTTTTCGTGCTGTCGAAAGCAGCTTTGAAATCGACGAAGAGATGGTGTGTGTCGATTCTCTTTTCACGGGTCTTTTCCAAGATTTGGCACATGGTGAAAATCTGGTCGGTTGTTGATTTTCCAGGTCTAAAGCCACACTGATAAGGTCCAATCAGTTTGTTGACGGTGGGCTTTAATCTTTCACTCAATACGCTCGATAGAACCTTATAAGCGATGTTGAGGAGGCTAATGCCACGGTAGTAAATTCCAATTGTTGGGCATGTTTTCGTCCGACCATATTTTACAAAGAAGCTGAAGCATGCCCCTTATCAGTTCTTCGCCGCCGTGTTTGAATAGCTCGGCCGGCAATCCATCGGCCCCTGCCGCTTTGTTGTTCTTCAGGCGGGTAATTGCAATTCGAACTTCTTCATGGTCGGGCAGTGGAACGTCAGCTCCACCGTCATCGATTGGGGAATCGGGTTCGCCTTCTCCTGGCGTTGTGCATTCACTGCCATTCAGCAGGCTGGAGAAGTGTTCTCTCTATAATTTAAGTATGCTCTGGGCATCGATCACTAGATCACCTTTGGGGGTACTACAAAAGTATGGTCCGGTCTTGAAACCATCTGTAAGCCGCCGCATTTTTTCGTAGAATTTTCGAGCATTACCCTTGACGGCCAGCTTATCAAGTTCTTCGTACTCACGCATTTCGGCCTCTTTCTTTTTCTGTCTGAAATTGTGTCTCGCTTCCCTCTTCAACTCTCGGTATCTATCCATCCCGCACGTGTTGTGGTCGATCGTAACGTTGCGAGGTAGGCAGACTGTTTTCTCTCCACTGCGACACGGCACCTCTCGTCGTAACAGCTTACAGTACTTACAGTACTTTCCGAAAAGCAATGGTTTCAGTTGCAGCTGTACGTAAGGAGCCCACCACGAATTCAACACCAAACTTGCGCTCCTTTATATGGCCACTGTAGTAAATGTCACAAGGACCTACTCGTCTCTGTCCTTGTCCCGTCCATCGCATTTCTTGGACGGCGGTGAGGTCAGCCTTTATTTTCACGAGGACATCAACCAGCTGGGCAGCGGCACCTTCCAATTAAGGGTCCCGACATTCCAGGTGCATGCCCTAATATCGTAGTCCTTATTTCGTTTGCCATGGTCGTCATCAAAAGGGGGGTCTCTCATCCGAGGCAGTTGGTAATCTTTCATTGGGGGGACTTTTCACGTGGCGGGTCCCAAACCCAGCGCACAACCCTACGTAGGGGATGTTTCGCCTTCTCACTTTAGCTCGCCTTCGAACGGATGTTCTTAGGCTACCCAGAGGATACTTGGTCAAAGACCGGAAGTTGTGAGCTGCTTGAGCCATGTATAAAAGAATCGTTTCTAGCCACGCCCAAGTGAATGGCGATCAGAGAACTTTCCTCACTTGCGTGAACTTCTACACTCCGCCGTCCAAGAAATGCGATGGACGGGACAAGGACAGAGACGAGTAGGTCCTTTTGTCATTTACTACAGTGGCCATATAAAGGAGCGCAAGTTTGGTGTTGAATTTGTGGTGGGAGAGAGACTCCGTCGCCGAGTACTATCATTCACTCTGGTCAATAAACGTCTAACCACAATCCCCATCAAAGCGAGATGCTGGTCAATATATTGCTGATTTGCGCCCACGCCCCGACGGAAGAGAAGGACGATGTGACCAAAGATGCCTTCTATGAGCGCTTGGAGCGCACCTATGAGAGCTTGGAACGCCCCTATGAGAGCTGCCCCTGCCACGATGTCAAAATCGTGCTTGGCAACTTTAACGCCAGGGTGGGCCAAGAAGGTATCTTTGACACTACGGTCGGTCGGTAAATTCAGCCTCCAGGACGAAACATCCGCGGAGTCTACGCCGGTAAAGAAGAAAAAACAAAGTAAAACATAATATTGTACATAATCGAAAATGTTGTCATGTGTGTTATATTCGTGATGTTGGTATTGTGTGCGTGTGATGTGGTGTAAAATGAAGATGTGGTGTGGAATGATGATATTTTTTTTTTTAACTCCGTCATCTAAAGCTTTATGGAAAGGTCCTGCGGGACCGCCGCTAGGCATTGCATCGCAGGGCCAGCTTAGCCTATTGGCTCACGTCATTACTTCGCTATTTGCGGCTACAGCTTCACTGCTTCTTTAGTGTTCGGCTCTTCTTAGCTCTTGCAGTATCAGAGCTATCGTCCTCTCCATGGCATACCATACTCGTCTTTTTTGCAGCATATGATTCACTATGTTATCAGGTGTTACCCGGCCTGCCACCTCTATCTCCAGGGCCTGGCGCTCTGACTTAAATCTCGGGCAGTAGAAAAATATGTGCTCCGTATTTTCACTACTGTTACCACAGAAAAAGCAAGTAACGCCATTGTCATGACCATACCTATGTAGGTACTCTCGGAAACATCCGTGTCCTGTCAGAAACTGCGTCATGTAAAAGTCTGTCTCGCCATGCTTTCGTTCCACCCATTCTTGTACTTTCCTGATTAACCGGTGCGTCCATCTTCCCTTTGTTGTTGTGTCCCAACGATTTTCCCATTCCTCCATGCTTTCTTGTCTTTCCACTTTTCACTCTGCCATTGTCAGCTTTCTACCAGTGATTTTGCTTTTGTCATATATCCGCTTCAGTTCCCGTGCCATTATGTCTGGCGGCATTATCCCAGATATAATTCTAGCGGCTTCATGGGATACCGTGCGGAATGCGCTAATAGTTCTAATTGCGCTTAGCCGGAACACTGATTGTGCCATTCTTACATATGTTTTTTGCATAAGCGCTGGTTCCCATACAGGCGCGGCGTACATTACGATTGACTGGCTAACCTTGGCCAAGAGTGCTCTGCTGCTTTGTTTTGGACCTCCTATATTGGCCATAATTCTGGTTAGGGCCGCATTTACACGGGCAGCTTTTTCGCAGGCTTTCTCAATGTGAGTTTTGTAGCTCAGTCTTGCGTCAATCATTACACCAAGGTACTTTAGTGATGGTTGTGTTGTAATGCTGTGTCCGTCAATGTTGAGGGTGATATTCTTTAGTTTTTTCCTGCTTGTGATAAGCACTGCTTCCGTTTTTTGTTCCGCGAGTTGTAGTTTTGAGCTATTTAGCCAGAGTTTTATTTTTGGTATCGTCTCGCTATATATCCTCTGAATTTTGTGGAGTTCTTTGGCCACTATGGTTACCGCTACATCATCGGCGTATCCGATAATCTGTACTTCCTTAAGCAGCGGGAGGCGTAATATTCCATCAAGCAGGACATTCCATAAGAGTGGACCCAGTACGGAACCTTGTGGCACACCACCAGTTACCGTATACTCTTTTGGACCTTCGTCTGTGTCATAGAGCAGGAGTCTTTCGGACAAATAGCTCTGTATGATGCTCAGCAAGTAAGTTGGTATTTTTTTCGCCTGTAGGGCACGCAATATGTGGGGCCAGTACGCCGAGTTAAATGCGTTTTTCGTATTCTTTATTGCCGTACATCCATCGTTCTCCTTCTATGGCCTTTTCTGCAATACCAATGAGCTTCTTAATTGCGTCAACAGTTGATCGTTTTTTGCGGAAGTCGTATTGGTTATTTGATTGGGTATTTGATGCCTCTTCTTCTAGGTGACTTTCTAGTCGGACACAGATAATCCACTCCAGCATTTTTCCCATTGTGTCGATCATGCATAATGGGCGGTAAGAGCTCGGTTCCCCTGCTGGTTTATTTGCCTTCTGCAATATCACTAGACATTGAATTTTCCATATCTTGGGGAAAAAAGCTCCACAAATGGTTTTGCCTTATGTTTCACTGCAAGCTTCAGGGCCTTGTTGGGGATTCCATCCAGGCCTGGTGTTTTGGAATTGCCGAACCGTTCAGCAGCTTGTAGTACTTCGAGGTCATTTACTGGTGCTGCATCTGTGGGCTCTGCTTTTTCGCGAGGTAAACTTCCTTCTTCTTGGCTTTGCTTAGGAAATAGCGTTTCTACTACATTTCTTAGCAGAGAGGGACAGGTCGGTGCTTGCCCTTTGCCTCCTGCTATCCTTCCCATTATTATCTTGTACGCCTCTCCCCATGGGTTTTCATCTACTTTTTCGCATAACATCTTGAAGCAAGAGTTTTTGCTCGCCTTTATCGCTTTTTTGAGGTCCCTGCGCTTTCCTCTGAAAATTTCTCTCAGCCTCGTACAGTCGCTGCTGCCTATGCAACGTTGAAATCGGCGCCTCGCTTTGTGGCACTCGCTTCTCAGTAAAGCGATTTCATTGTTCCACCAATATACCGGCTTTCTATGGGGTGTTTGCTTCCTTCTGGACATAGCCGCATCGCATGCTTTGGATATGTGTTCTACCAGCAGTTTGGCTTGGAGTTCTACATCAGTATCTTCCTTTCGGGTATCGTCCAGCATAAATTGGAAAAGTTCCTCGTCAAGTGTTTCGTTCCTCCACCCTTTGGACTGCACCCTCTGGCGACAAGTGGTTCTGCGTAACCCTTGCGAGGGTTTCCTTATATTTATTAATATAGCCAGGTGGTCACTCTGGGTATATATCGCTTACGCGCCAGTCAGTTGATCGAATTAAGGTTCTGCTAGCAAAGGATATGTCAATAATGGAGCCACGTCCATTCTTTTCAAATGTGTACTTTGTCCCTGTATTCAGCAGGACAACGTCTAGCACCGCGAAGGCTTTAAGCAGTGCTCTTTCTCTCGGGTTAGTTGCTTTGCTTCCCCATTCTATCGCCCAGGCAGTGAAGTCCCCCGCAATTATGTTTGGCGTAGTTGCCTTTGCGTCTTTCACAAGTTCATCAAGTATTTTTTCATATGCGTCAAGTGGGATACTTGGCGGTATGTAAGAGCTGTAGAAGTTGATCCCAAGTATTTTCGCTCTTGCGAAATAGGCCCTTTCAGTTGATGGTTTGTGCTGGAACGTTTTGTCTCCAAATGCCCATATTGCTACCTTTTTTGTGGTATCTGAGATCCACTTGTCAGTCGTTTTGTTTTTGTATTGTTCACAAATTATTGCTACGTCAATACCATATTCATAAGCCGTTTGCGTTAGTAGCTCCTGAGCCGCCTCGCAGTGGTTCAGGTTTATTTGCAGGATCTTCACTTTACGTTTTTACTGCACGCTGCTATGTAAATGGGACATTTTCGGCTTCCTATTTGGTGTTCGGAGTTCGCTTTTCCACTCTTTTTGCACGCAATGGAAAGGGGTTTACTAGTACAGGATTTCGCAAAGTGACCCTCTTCTCCGCACTTAATACAGCACTTGCTCCTGTCTTCCAAGTTGCTGCACGCCTTCGCCACATGTCCATATTCGAGACACCTAAAGCACTTCTTCAGTTGAGCTTTCTCTCTTATCCTGCAGATTGTCCAGCCGATCTTAATCTTCTGGGCCTGTAGCAAATATTTTGCTTCTTGCGCAGGAAGACTTATCACTGCTATCTGGGTGCCCGCGTAAGCCGCTCTGATGGTTTTCATTGCTTATACATTAAAAAGGCCAATTTCTTTAATTTCTGATCGGATTGCTTCCGCTATGTCTTCTTTTGTGGTGATATCGTCTAGGTCCCGCAACTCCACTGTGGTTTCTCGTTTCAAAGTTTTGGTTTGTGCCTGGTCGCCCAATATTCTGCTTATCTTTTCTTTATATCCTTCAGTGCTTCCTGTTTGCTCCTTCTTCAGTTCAAGCAGAATCTCTCCTTTGGCTGTCTTTTTTACTCTCGAGACATTTTTGCCAAGTTCTTGCAGTTTCCCATTTGCTTTAACTGTTCGCAGAATGTCTGCGTACGTCATTTGTCCAACTTTTGCAATCACGATAGCATCAGGTCGAAGACGTTGTGTCGTGTTTGCAATCTTCTTAGTCCTTTTTTTTTGGGTCTTACGCTGGACCGTGACCCATTCGTCTGTAGCTGGTTTCGCTTTAGGCTCTTTAGGATAGCTACCTTTGTCTTCGCTTGTCAGGTCGACTACCGTTCTCATCGATAGCGTTTCATGAGCGGTTTTCGTTTTTTTTGGGGGTGTTCTTCTCCCCATTTGCTTGCCATCACGTGGCCTTTTAGGTGTTATTTCAACAACCTTTGTCTGGCTTGACACATTACGCTTTAATTCGCCCAGTCGGGCGTGCTCCTCCTTGGCACTTGCGTGAAGCATCAACTAGATTTTGTATCATCTCTCCTAACTCCGTCATGTGGCTTTTTTTTTTTCTAGTCTTCCCATTAATGTCGGCGTATTTTCCTGCAAGGCCGGAAGTGAAGATTTGGCTCGCGCAGATCTATCCAGCGATAACACATTTTCAGGCGATCTGGCCAATCGCGAAACCTTCTTAAAGGGATCCATCTCTGGGTACACCATATTTTTGTTGCTGCTATTGTTGTTGTCGTTGTTGTTTTTATACTCTCGCAACTAACGGAGAGTATTATAGTTTTGTTCACATAATGGTTGTTTGTAAGTCCTAAAACTAAAAGAGTCAGATATAGGGTTATATATACCAAAGTGATCAGGGTGACGAGTAGAATTGAAATCCGGATGTCTGTCTGTCCGTCCGTCCGTCTGTCAGTCCGTGCAAGCTGTAACTTGAGTAAAATTGAGATATCATGATGAAACTTGGTACATGTATTTCTTGGCTCCATAAGAAAGTTAAGTTCGAAGATGGGCAAATTCGGTCCACTGCCACGCCCACAAAATGGCGGAAACCGAAAACCTATAAAGTGTCATAACTAAGCCATAAATTAAGATATAAAAGTGAAATTTGGCACAAAGGATCGCATTAGGGAAGTGCATATGTGGACGTAATTTTTTTGGAAAAGTGGGCGTGGCCCCGCCCCTTACTAAGTTTTTTGTACATATCTCGGAAACTACTATAGCTATGTCAACCAAACTCTACAGAGTCGTTTTCTTCAGGCATTTCCATATACAGTTCAAAAATGGAAGAAATCGGATAATAACCACACCCACCTCCCATACAAAAGTTATGTTGAAAATCACTAAAAGTGCGTTAACCGACTAACAAAAAACGTCAGAAACACTAAATTTTACGAAAGAAATTGCAGAAGAAAGCTGCACCCAGGCTTTTTTAAAAATTGAAAATGGGCGTGGCCTCGCCACTTATGGACCAAAAACCATATCTCAGGAACTACTAGACCGATTTCAATGAAATTCGGTACATAATATTTTCTTAAAACCCTGATGACGTGTACGAAATATGGGTGAAATCGGTTCACAACCACGCCTTCTTCCAATATAACGTTATTTTGAATTCCATCTGATGCTTTCTCTGTATAATATATACATTAGGAACCAATGATGATTGCGGAATAAAACTTTACACAAATACGGTATTTGAAAAATATGTAAATGACGGATAATGAAATCTCGATTATCACTTTATCATGCGAGAGTATTAAATGTTCGGTGACACCCGAACTTAGCCCTTCCTTACTTGTTTTCCATTGTTTTCTGCATTAATCAGTTTTACCAGCGCATCGTGTGCAGGGGGGCGGGCCGAAATAGACAGGAACGGGTGTACCCTCGGGGACGATGCCCCTACCCCAGTTCCCTGAGGCCTGTCCTTCGCTTTACCGGTTCCGGAATACGCGTCGCCCGGGGCAACGCAGTCTACTAGTTCTGCGCCCAATGGACACTTCCTGACCAAGGCCCGAAGGGGCTGGTTACTGATTCACATCGTGGCTAACACTTCGGAAGAACAAGCTCACATCACCCTGATGGTGCTTCGTGGGACTCCCAGTCCGCCCCGGCATGGACCGGTTATGTTCGCAGCCGCACCTAACATGGTGAACAGACGCTGACCAGGAAGCCGCTCATTGTGAGTCCGTCGCGCCTGGATTTTTGTATTACCCATCATGCATGGGCATGTATTACCCATCATGCCCATGCATGATGGGGGGGACACCTAGTTTTAAGAGGCGGTATCGACTCGCTTCTGTCGCAGGGGTTTCATCGGCTTAGCTGGCTTTTATACCGCATCCTCCACTCCTGCCGCTCCTCATTCGTTATAACTTATTTCGCAACTAACCTGCTACTACAGGCCGTCCGGCCTGTGGTGAATGTAATGTGTGTGGTGTGGAAGTGTAATATTGTGAGGGGGGTCTGAGACTCATGTAGCCATCCCGGCCCCCTAGGCAACTGTGGATCGCCGTGGTTGGGGTATAGGCTGACGACGTCGAATAGACATTCCAACCCGCTGATGCACTCGCGTTACGGGTTGATGCCTTGTTGCGTGGTTGCGAGGTATAGCTGGCCTAAGATCGTCGCGCATCGCGGTGCGATGTAGCTGCGTGTGATGCGGCCGGTTGCAGGTTTGGCATAGACTCCTCGACTCACACTTTTGCGACCTATGCGTCGGCGATAGGCAGTTCACACAGTGCCCATGTGCCTGGGCAACTTGCTGCCGTTGTAACGGTCGCATCCCTCTGAATATGCCATAATGGTGTAGTGGATGTGGGCGTCGACATAGGGGCATCCAGGACCCGTGATGAGCGGTTGCTTGTTGTAGGTGCGGTTGCCGGTGCTGTTGCCTGTCCTGTAGCCGGTGTTGTTGCCGGTCCTGTTACCGGTGCTGTTGCCGGCGTTGTTGCAACGGCAGCTCGAGGCGCTGGGGTAGGCCCGCCGTTTTGCAAGCTGGTAGCTGACCGAACGGTTGGCGTGGCTAATACTTGGGTATCTACGTCCATGGTAATCTATGTATAAAGGAGATCGTTAATTATAAATCTGTCATACAATTAAATATGGGCAATCGTGCCACGATATGTGGCAGGAATGGGTCGTCGTATTGATCGACCATTTTTTGTTAGTTTTCTTTCTTATTTTTTGACGATTTGTTATTCGTTGGCGGTTTGTTATTGGCGTATTTAAAGTTTTATTGTTAAATTTAATGATTTTATTATATCGCGGTTTGGTTTTTTCGGTTTTCGGAGTAGCGATCGTCGGTGGTTGGTAAAAAGCACAGCTTCATGAGCGGTCTGGTTAGTGTTCCGTTTTGCGTACGGAGATCCACGACTCGTATGTGACCGTCGGAGCCATAATGTAGCTTTTCAATGCGGCCAAGCCGCCACTCGGTAGGGGGGAGACAATCATCGTTAACAAGGACACAATCTCCAAGCTTAGGCGCATTTTCTGATGTTTTCCATCGATACTTCTTGTGGAGGTCTTTTAAATAGTCTTCTTTCCATCGGCGACTGAAATTATGATGGAGAATTTTAATTCGTCCCCATCGATTTAATAAGGACAGCGACTCCACGCCTGGCTCAGGTGTGGCCAGAATGGGTGCTCCTTTGAAAAAGTGCCCTGGGGTTAGGGCTATAAGATCAGAGGGGTCTTGCGAGAGCATTGTTAGTGGCCGTGAATTGAGTACGGCTTCAATGCGAATAAGCAATGTTGTGAATTCCTCGTAATTAAATTTGTAGTTTCCAGCTACTTTTTTAAAATGGGATTTAAAACTTTTTACTTCGGATTCCCATCAACCACCCATATGAGGCGCGTTTTGGGGAATAAATTGCCAGTTAATGCCTTGGTGAGCGTACTTTTGTACGATCTCAGGGGAAACTTGCTTGATGAACTCAACAAACTGTTTTTCTGTGGCCCTATAAACATTTTTCCGTTGTCGCTCATAAGTTTTGGCGGAAAACCGCGTCGTCCGACGAATAAGCGCGTTCCGGTGGAAGTGCTGCCATAATCTGCGTCCTCATTTTCTGTTTATGCATCGTGCAGATCTTACACATGAAAATGCACTTTTTTATTTGAGGCTTAATTCGGGAAATATAGAACTCTTGGCGGATTATATGTTGCATCAAGCGATGTTCAGCGTGTAGCATTAATATGTGTATATAACGGATAAGTAATGTGGCAAGTTGTGATTGTTATGGCAAAATTATGGGATGGCTTTCGTTATACGAGTATGTCAGGCTTGAGTTGGCAAGCCGACCGTTCGCACGAAGCAGACCTTTTGTATCCAGAAATGGATTTAGTACTAAGAGTGAGCTCCTTTTAATAATCGGCTTCGATTCTCTTAATAGGGGTAGGTGATGAGAGCGACCTTTGCCTTTTTTAGGTCTAGGTGCAGCAATGTATCATCTTGGGAGTACACTGAGGGTTTTCCCTTGACTTTAATCTTGAGTCGCTCTATGAATTTGAGCATGTAAGCGATTACCCATCGGGGACCATTCCACCAAAGAGTGGTGGAGGTAAGGTGCAGGGGTTTGCACCCTCTTGTACCTAGATCAGCAGGATTGTATGCACTGGCTACGTGTCGCTAAGTGGCTGATCCCACTAGGTCAAGAATTTGAGACGTTCGATTAGAAATATTTGTTTTCCACGCATGTGGTGGTTTTTCTAACCAGGCTAGAACGCTTTCGGAATCGGACCAGAGGTATAATTTATATTTTGCCATGTTGAAGTGGGTCTGTACCATGGAAACTAGCTTTGCTAGTAGCAGAGCGCCACAGAGTTCAAGTCATGATAGACTTATGGTTTTTAGAGGCGCAACTTTTGCTTTTGCCATTAGTAGGTGGCTTGTAGTTGCAATATCGCTTTGTGTGCGCACATACATAATATAGTGGCACAATATGCCTTTTCAGAGGCGTCGCAGAAGCCGTGTAGTTCCACCTTGTATTCGGGGGAATAGTTTACCCACCGTGGAATTTGTACCTGCGAAATGTCGGTCAGATTATTAGCGAACTGAGACCATTTTTCTAAGCGAAGAGGTTTTACTTGTACGTCCCGAGGATAAAATTTGCTTCTTTGTTATAGCTGATAGTGCAGATATTGACTCATTAGTGTATGAAAACTGGTCAGATATCACATCCCATTGTATCCCCAAAGTTTTTGTTGTGCTTTCCTTTTCGAACTTAAGAAATTAGTGTCTAATAAATTTTCTTTAGGTATGCACTTTAAAATATTAGGGTGGTCCGCCGTTATCTTTTTCAACGGAAAACATGCTGTATTGAGCGCTTGTGTCACTTGTGCTAGTGACTCGTATGCCTGTGGAGGTTGTGGTTTCCAGACAAACAAACGTTTGTGCTTTCAACACTTGTGTTGCCAGAGGAAATGCTGACTTTGTGTCTTCTGCCAGTTCGTGGAGTGTACGAGTGGATTTTAAAGTGCGTATTGGGCTACTGGGAGATTTTCGGAATATAATTCGCTGAAAATCTTGATCCTCTTTATGTACGACTATTTGTCGATACATTTTTTCAACATCCCCATTGAAAACGTATTTGTATATACGCCAGTTTAGTATGAGGAGCATTAAATCTGGCTGAAGCGTGGGTCCCGTAAATAAAATGTCATTTAGGGAATTCCCCGAACTTGAGGATTTTGATGCATAAAAGGCAACTCTTACCTTTGTGGTTTTTTGTCTGGCTTTATTACTGCATGATGCGGCAGGTAAAATGAAAAGTATTTATCTTTTATGATTTTTTCGCCAGGGCTGACCTCTTCCATGTGGTCGAAATGGAGGTATTCCTCTAAAACCCTTTCGTATTCGTTTTAGCTCGCCTTTTTTAAGTAGGTTTTTCTCCATACTTAAAAACTGTTAGGTGCGGGAATGACCTAAGGTGAGTGTGTGGGGAAATTCTGGCTTTAGTGGTAGTCGTACGACGTACCGGCCATTATCTAATCGAGTAGTTGTGGATTTGTAAAAATCCTCACAATATCGATCTTCTGGGGTTGTGACTGATATGGGAGGGAGTTCTTCTAATTCCCAAAATTTTTTCAATTCTGAATTGAAGTACTCGTTTGAGACTTCCTCAACTTGAGTTGTCAATGTTGTAACTGGTTCCGCAACTAGTCCACTTAGGACACATCCGAAAATGGTATTTTGCGCCAGAAGTTTTTTTGTAATTTTCTCAACACCTTCGAGAATAATTTGTGGTATGAGATCGCTGTCTAATAGAATGTCTATTTGAGCGGGAGTGTTGCAGTTGGGGTCTGCTAACTTAAGGTGTGAAACCTTTTGCGAATGCGTGCTATTTATATGATAGCTTGGTGGCATTCTGGTTAATTGCGGTAAGACAGTAGCTTTTGCTTGTATGCGCTTATCCGCTTTGGGGGCAGAGAGGGTAATGGGGCAGATTTTATTTGAGTTTTGAACAACTCTTCCGCCCATTCCCGTGATTTCAAAATTGGCTTGTTTTGTTGGCAACTGTAGCCTGTTTTGTTAGGCTATGAAAGATCGTTGTGATCCTTGGTCTATTAGGGCTCTGAGCTTAAACAGTTCTCCTCGATGTTCGACGGAGACAACTGCTGTGGGTAGTAGTACCCTACTTTGATTTTCGCTGTGTAGCGTTTGAGTTTTTAATGCCTTTGAGCAGCATGGTGCTTCTTGGCAATTTTGTGGATTTGGCACTTCGGGATTTGTTGTTGCAACTAAACCCGTGGATCTTTTGATATTTGCGCTATTTGGGGTTAAGCTGGAAAAATTGGTAATGTGTAACATCGAATGATGTTGTTTATGGCAATAAACGCAATTAAATTTGCTTTCACAGTCTTTAAGCATGTGTGCATGTGATAAGCAATTTGTGCAAAGTATTTTTGACGTTACAAAATTGTTTCGGTCAACTATATTTAATTTCTTAAATTTCTCGCAAGATTTAAGTTTATGCCCCCCTGTGCATTCGCATTAAATTCGCATGACGTTCGTTTGTACTGTTCAGATGTGAACGTTTGATTTTTTAAGAAGCTTCTATTCAAATTGTTGTTGCTATTGGCTTGGGGCTTGTGGAAGCTTCTATTGAGGTCGTGTTGATTACCTTTTGGTTTGGTTATTTTTGTGTCCACCCTTTCTGCGAATTCGTACTGGGTAGTGAGAAAATCTTTCATTTGTTGCCACGTTGGGCACTTTTTCCGAGATAAGAGCGACTGCTCCCACAATAATAATGACTTTTCTAGTAATGCCGCTGTGCATATATTTACCAGTATAGGGTCCCAGTTGCCTGTGGGAATATTTTGTGTCGATAAAATCGACAAACAATTGGAAAAAGTGGATTGAAGTTTGATAAATTCTTCACTGGTTTCCTTTTGAACTTTGGACAAGTTCATTAATATCGTTATTTGCTTATCTGCCAGTATTCGTTCGTTTTCGTACCTTGATCTCAAAGCTTCCCAAGCCATATGGAAATTGTCGTCATTTAATTCGAACTGTTTTACGATGACGCCTTCTTGACCTTTTGTTTTGTATCTGAGGTGATACAACCTTTGAGCATTTGATAATTTCGGATGGTTTATGTAAATGTTTATGGCCCGGAAGGACGGCCATTGCTCATAACCACCATGGAAAATTTCAGTGTCACAAGCGGGCACCTTGAGGTGGATACCCGAACTTGCCTCTTGATTTTGAATTTGTGGCAGCTCTACTCTCGGAGGTGGAGTGGGTGCAACTGCTTTAATTAATTTTAGCTGATCTGCGATCATAATTTTTGTGTCTTCATACTGGTCTAAGCAGTTTTCAAATTTGGCGTAAGCAGAAGATTTAAAGTTTTCTGGCAGATCTGAATCGTCAGTATCTACAATTACGTTATATGCAGCCTGGAGGTGTGCCCAAAAATTTTCAATTGTTTGGTTTTTTATTTCTAGCGCTGATTCAGAATTTTCTTGAATCGGCGAGGAAGCAAATCATTTGCAATATTTTATTAGACAGTCACTCTCAGAAATGAATTTAGAGTATGAAATGTCTTTCCCCCTTTTCTGTTTCGTAGCACCTTGCTTCGAGCGTGTAGCTTCTGCCGGTGTACATGGACTTTCTTCGTCAAAAATCATCTTTGGGACTTTTAGTAACTGACTTGGTTTAGAGCCCTTTGAGTCTGAGCTCATTTAAAAAATGTATAGAATATCAAAACGTCTTAGTGAAAACTAGACTTGTAGATGTTTAAAAAAGTTTCGTATATAAAATGTTCAATAGAAGACTCTTTTGTATGTAAGAGTTTCAAAAAAAAAAAAATCAATGAAACCAATGGCTTTTTGATAAACCGAGATTTCAAAAAATATTTTTGTTTATATTTGTATGTATTTATGTACATGATTAGACGAGAACTCTTAAGTAAGAGTTTTGAACGAATTTGATATGACAAGAAGCTTTACGTATTTGATAGTGTGTGTAATCGCGAACTCTTTTCAGTTGATAAGACTTTTGAACGAAATGTTTAGACGTGAACTCTTTTAAGTAAATAAGAGTTTTCAAGTAAAATATTACGCGTATACAGAAAATCACTTAAATTTGATTTAATTATTTGTTGTTGCCCGGAAATATTTTATATGTTTTATTTTTCTATATGTATATATTTGTTTTATGTATATTTTATGTCCAAATGTGCTATAGAGTATACCTATAGGTGGATCTTTTATTTATTATGTGCTAATGAGCGCTCGTTTTAGAGATCACTGCACTTTGTACATACATATGTATTACGCTTTGGTTGGTTACATAATCCTGCTTGTTTTTGTTGATCAAAAACCAAGGGGTATTGTGGGAAATATGCCAATGTGGACTTTGAAGCAATATGCGTATCTACATATGTGACAATACACTGTAGGTGTACAATTTTTTAAGTATGTTATGAAAAACTCTTTATGATATATTTAAGTTGTACCCGACGTCGATATATATGCCGGTATATTCCTAAGCGGATTAAATATACATATATGTACATATATAAATATTATTATTTTTTTTTATATATGTTGTGTCCGTAAGCGGATCTTTTGTGATTGTCTTATGTGATAATGAGAGCTCGTTTAGAGATCACTGCACTTTGTACATATATGTACATATGTATGCGGGATATTTGCCAATGTGGACTTTGAAGCGATATTTATATATCGTAAGTGTGGTGAATATTTGTATCAAACCGTGAAAATTTTTTTTTTGTTTCGCCTTAACAGTGATTTGCACACTCCGTTAATATACCATAGGCTAATCGTTTGTCACATGTCCCTATGTATATATGTATACATATATGAATATATGTACATACGTATTCGCAATATTTCTGCCGTGAGAACAAAAGAGAGCGCCGGTATTTTTTACCGTCTACTTATGTCCACGGCTTTTTGATATGTATGTAAAATATATACATACATATACATAATATGTATGAACGTGTATATATGTATGTATATAAATGCAAGTGGAAAAAGAATATATGTATGCTTGTATTTTGTTCTTTATATTTCTTTTATTTTTATTTTTCGCTGTAGAGTGTTGCTTTGTGATAAATCTGCCTTAGCTTAAGTGTGTTTAAGCAATCCTGCTTCCTGCTTTAAGAAGCAGAAAGGGTATTGCCGAAAAAAGGTGCAAGTAGTTACTTGAATATGTATTTTTTTTATTATGTGTGGTATGAAACACCGCAAGAAAAGGCCGCAATAATATGTTAGTGTTTAAATGAGTTAATCCCTATAAACTATCTTTTATACTACACACTTAAGTGATAAGGTGTTTTCATTTCAAATGTGCGTGATAACCATTTAGACAATTTAGTGATTCCCAAAGTACTAATAGAGATACATATGTACATATGTATCTATTTGTTACAAGATTAAACATGCTCCTTCGAGCCTCAAAGACAGGCACTAAACTTACAGCCACATAATATATGTATGCAAAAGAAAAAAAAAAAAGCACATTATACTGACAAATAAAACATACATAAATTCGTAAGGAAATTAAGAACAGTGGAAAGAGTGGACTAAATACAAAAACCAAAAAGCGGAACAGTGCAGTGTATACATATGTATTTACATAGTATGTATAAATTTATTTAATTTTGTGGTACACAAATGTACATACCTACTTACATACAGAGCTGTATATTACCTAAACAAAGTGCAGTGACTCAAACAGAACAAAAAATAAAATAAACAAAAAAAGGAGCAAAAGAAAGTGGTGCAGTACTCTTAAAATATATAGAAGGTGAACTGACAAATACAAAAACAAATACAAGGAAAATCAAAAAATAAACAGTGCCAACAAAAAAAAAAAAAAAAACATAAATCGGGCGCGAAATCTAAAAACGCCTAGACATTAAAACAACAAAGCATACAAAAAACGGATAAAACGGGCGCGAACAATTAAAACAAATATACAAACAACAGCGCAAGGAGGAGCACAGAAAGAGAGACAAAACGCAGAAGGAAATAAGGCAGCATAAATACATATTTACATCTAAGAAACCCCTGAAGGAACTAAGTGAGCCTATACAATCCATTTTTCTATAATTTGTAATATGCTTATACATATGTATGTATTAAAAATAAAATACGGATTTACATACTAATGTCAAATCTGTAATAAAAATCCGTTTTAACGGCGCTATAAAACGGTTACCAAACTTATAAGACCCTAACTTAATTTACGGGAAAACCGATAAAAGTTTGGTATAATATATATGTACATACATACATGTATCTAAATATTTAAAACGTAAATAAAATAATTTTCAAATGCCTATATGTTAGCTTACCTTTGTGTGTTCAAACATAATCATTTAACAAACGCAGGAAGCAGCGAATATTCAATCATTTATATGCGAAAAATTTCCGACAGAACCCCTTATGCTTAATTAAGCAATAAGCACGGCTGCATACAAGTAAGCAAAGGCAGAAATATTTGTAAAAATAAAATTAACAGAACTATACTTACATACATATATGCATATACATATAACTATTTAGTGAAAACATACATACATAAATTCATTACATATTATATAATTGCCAAGCGCAAAAAATATATTTATAGATTTACACACATATATCTATAATATATATTAGGCGACGGTCCTAATAGATACTACGCAAAAGTGCATATGAACATACATACATATGTATATGTACATATAAAAACAAAATAAAAAAAAAATTTACTTTTGATCTCTTCAGCGAGCTCTCAATTGCATAAAACATAAGCACATACATACATACAAACAAGTCCAAGTATTAGGGTGTACCTAAATACTAACATAAGGACGTAAAAAGTAAAAGGTGCGGTATTAATAAAAAAAAAACACGTTTATATACTTTAAAAAAAAAAAAAAAAAGTATTCAGTTCACACTGAAAAATATTTCTACATAGAACTAAAATAATGAACAATAACAAAAATCAAAGTACACCTGGAGCTACACGCTCAAAACAGGTTGCTAGATTTATTTCAGAAAGTGACAGTTTAACAAGATACTGCACTAGATTTGCCTCTTCACCGATTCACGAAAACTCGGAATCGTTGCTAGAAATCAAAATTATAAATCTCAACAATTTTTGGACTCGCCTCCAAGCGGCTCATGACGCCATAGTAGATTCTGACAGTTCAGATCTACCACGAAATTTTAAATCATCGGCTTACGATATTTACGAAAACTGCTTAGACCAGTACGAAGAAACAAAAGCTATGATCTCCGATCAACTAAAGCTCATTAAAGCAATTGCACCTACTCTCCACAGTAGAGTAGAGCTGCCACAAATATGCAGTCATCAGGCAAGCTCAGGCATCCACCTCGAGGTGCCCGCATGTGACACAGAAACATTCTATGGAGGTTATGAAGAATGGCCGTCCTTCCGGAACATGTTCACGGCCGTGTACATAAACCATCCTCAATTATCACATGCGCAAAAATTGTATCACCTCAGATACAAAACTAAAGGTCAAGCAGGCGAAATAGTCAAACAGTTCGCATTAAATGACGACAATTTCAATTTGGCTTGGGAAGCTCTAAAAGCTGGATATGAAAACGACAGAATACTGGTCGATAAGCAAGTAACGACACCAATGAACTTGCAAAAAATCATGAAAGGAACAAGTGTAGAATTCATCAAACTAGAATCCACTGTTTCAAATTGTTTGTCGATTCTATCGACACTAAATATTCCCACAGACAGCTGGGACCCAATTCTGGTAAATATTTGCACCGCCGCATTACCAGAAAAGTCGTTAATTCTATGGGAGCAATCGCTCTCATCACCAAAAAAGTGCCCAACGTGGCAACAAATGAAAGATTTTCTCACCGCCCAATATGAAATTGCGGAAAGGTTAGAAGAAAATATAATTAATACTAAGAACACTAAACGCGACCAAAACCGAAGCTTCAATAGACCCCAAGTTAGTATCAAAAACAATTTAAACAAACGCTTTCACATAATGCAATCCTTCATATCCGAACAGAAAAAGCAAACGTCATGCGAACTATGTAAAAGAGGGCATAAACTTAAAACTTGCGAGAAGTTTAAAAAATTAAACATTAACGAAAGGAACAACTTTGTCAGATCAAAAAGACTCTGCACAAACTGCTTGTCCCATACACACAATCTGAAAACTTGCAAAAGCAAATTTAATTGCTTATATTGTCACAAAAGACACAATTCTATGCTTCATTACAGCAGATATTCTATCCCACCCCAAAGAAGCGCTTATTCACAAAGAACTACGGGTTTAATTAAAGCAAATCCCGAAACCCAAAATTCAAAAAATTGCCAAGAGACAACATGTTGCTCAAAGGCACAAAAAGTTCAAACGCTGCACAGCGAAGCACAAAGTGGACTAGTTACAGAACTAGTTACCACCACACCAACTCAAGTTGAGAAAAAATCAAATAAATGCCTTAATTCACAACTAAGGAAATTTCAAAATAGAGGGAAACTTCCCCAAATATCAAACAAAACTAAAGAAGATCAGTATTGTGAGTACTTTTCTACAACCACAACTACTCGATCAAATAATGGCCGGTACGTCGTACGACAACCACTAGAGCCACAATTTTGCAATACCCCACATAAAGGTATAAAAAACAAAGTCAGAGTTACCTCTGACAATCCAAATTGATAAAAGCATATACAACTTTTCGGCCCCGCACGATGGCTTTCGCCAATAATGAAAAACAAAAATAATCTGAACAGATCCTAGAGCGGTGGCGGGCTACCAAACACCAAATTAAGGCATACATAAAACCAAAAAAAAGACACAGTTGCATCAAAAAGTCGATGAATCGACACTTTTCGTAAATTTTCAAAATAAATATAATCTTAAACAAAATTAAGGTTCAACGAGCACCATATGCCCAATGCGATAGTGTGACACACCTAGACTTACCAAAAGCAAAGGTAGCTCTTATCGCACATATGTACATAAGCTCTCCTCATAAGGGTAGGTGGTGAGAATCTGCTGAACAACTTGAACATCCCACCTAAAAATTATAATTCTAAATGAAGCCGTTCGCAATTACCGGCCAATCTCTCGCAAGATCCCTCTATTGTCACAGTCCTAACTCCAGGGCTAAGGAGTGCCCATTCTGTCAATATATCGGGCCAGGCGTGGAGTTACTATCCTTCATAAGCCGATCATAAATTAAATATCATAACAAATTACAACAATTGCTAATAACACAGAAAAGCCAAATAATAAATAACCCGCAAAATAAAGTTGCTTCTCTTAAGCATCTATTTGCATTTTAAAATTTATATTCAAATATTTACATGTAATATATTTTAAACCAAATGCTGTTTTCCACATACACGAATAAATGTGACAATATAACAACGCCATTATTAAATACTTTTGCTGTCAAATCCATGCTACTCCATCAGCAGTACGGCGAAATACGTGCAACAACATATGTTTGGAATACTAGGCAAAATATTCGCCTAGGGGGCCCAGGATGTTTAAATGAGTTAATCCTCCCCCCCCCTCACACAACCTGTGAAAACTGGCGCACCCTAATACGCCAGCGCAATTCACCATAGCTGTTGACACTTCAACCCAGTTCCCCACACCTGTGCTCCTATCCACCAAACAAAAAGGATAGACAACAGGAGAGGACTTGCCATTCGATTCGATACTGCGCCGCACATCAACATTCTCCTGTTTCGATCACCAAGTTTTTGCCGTTTGCAACATCTCTCTCGCGCGCTACAGTTTGAACGTCGACCGCAAGTTATCTGGCGCGCTATCTACATACGCTGCATTGGTTGCCTAATTAATTTAGACATTTAATTTTAAGAAAAGGAACCTTTGTATAAGGTTAAATTCCTCTTGAATAAACTATCTTTTATACTACACACTTAAGTGATATGGTGTTTTCATTTCAAATGTGCGTGATAACCATTTAGACAATTTAGTGATTCCCAAAGTACTAATAGAGATACATATGTACATACGTATCTAACTGTTACAAGATTAAACAGTTAGTAATGTTATTTGCGTTTTTTATCTTTCTTTTTTTTTGGTTTTGAATATCGGTTCTTTTCCGCTTTCTCCGTTAAGGTGTTGCAAAATAAGAGTAAGAGTTTTTTTTTCGTTTTGTTAACGCGCTGGTACCCGGTTTTTTGAACTGTTAAAACGGGTTTTTTGGTTTAAACCAGTACAAACATACATACATTGTAATAAAAAATGAAAACGATGCACTTACTTTGACTCACTTCAAGGGGTATTTTTTTTTTGTGCTTATTTGTGTGGGGACAAGTAGCGGTGTATCTACTTTTTCTTTTCGTTTTTGGGGTCAGTGGCCTCCTTTATTCGTGACGGTCCGCTCCTCCTTTTTGTCGTTTTTTCTTTTTTTCCCTGTGCAATTGTCCCTCGTTGGTGTATGCAGGTCTCTGCGTTGTCCAGCTGTGTTGCGTTGCTCCCGTTTTAAATTGTTGTTTTTATTTTATATAGTTTTAGTTTCGAGCCCGTTTTATTTATTTCTTTTAAATTTTTCTAATTCGCCCGTTTGCTTATTTTTTTTTCTTTTTGGCGTCACTGCACTTGTCGTATGTGTGTATGTGTTAATAATAATTTTCTAATGTCACACTCCACTCTGTCCTCTTCCCACTCTTCTCTCTTCACTCTTTTGTTGATTTTTTTGTGTGGTTTTGGACTCACTACACCGCACTTATGTCCATGTTCATTTTAAACACTTTCAGACACTTTTACTTTTTGTGTTCGTTGGTTAAGTCACTCAACTTTTTTCGCACAGTTAACACTTCGCCCTTTGTTTTTTTTTCGCAACACTTTATGTAATTATTTTATTTTTATATTGAGTTATATTAATTCTGGACAGTAGACACTTCACCTTTTTTTCTTTTTTTTGTTGATGCACCAGACCTCACGTTTTCTTCTTTTTCTTTTGTGTATTTCTTTAGTAAAATTTAAAGACTTGATTTCATTTAATTCTTATTATATTATTATTATTAATTTTTTTTTTCACTGTTATTATTCTTTGTTAATCACAGGTGCCGGCCGGTACGGCTTCGAAGGACCATGTTTATTCTATTAGTCTTCCCGGCACTCACCTTGTATTAAAAAAAACTTCGGAACGAAAATCGAAATTAAAGGCTGGAGCACGGAGCACGTCTGCGGTGTGTCGTATCGAAAACCAAAGAGTGACTAGTGCGTTGTCCGTCGGTCCCTTTTGTTCTTTTTTGTGTGGTGTCCTCATGTGTGTTAAATTCGTGATGTTGGTATTGTGTGCGTGTGATGTGGTGTGAAATGAAGATGTGGTGTGGAATGATGATGTGGTGAATGTAATGTGTGTGGTGTGGAAGTGTAATATAGTGAGGGGGGTCTGAGACTCATTTAGCCAGACTTTTATGTTCAGGTATCAATAATGTTTTTCTTTAATAAATCTTTTTTCAGATATTAATTATTTTTTTAAATTAAATATATTTTTATTTATATAAATTAAAATAAATTTTATGTAAATATGTAAGAAATAAAATAAAATAAAAATTTTAAAAATTAAAAAGTTTTGTTTGAAATTTTAAAAGTAGGAATCAAAAAATGTAACCCTGCATCAGCCGTCGATTGGGGATATTAGAGCAGGACGATATACTTTTTTATATGACACTGCTGAATGAGCGCAACAGAGATGTATGATCACATGTATACGTACGTGTGAGGGGAAAAGTGGGTAGAATCTTCACGCGGCCTATGGCAATCTGCCCACATTTTTACCACTCTACTACCTACTGTTTCACTGGTTTTTTAACCGTTCATGGTTGGCAGGGTACATAAGTGCATAAAGGACATACCTGCACATCCCTCATTTCATTTTTGTGCTATTTTCGCAATGCTAACATCATCAATATGAACATTCATACATAAGTACAAAACAAAAAACAAATCACTGTTAAACAAAAATTGTGCACACACATATTCTAAAGTCCACATTGGAAATTATTTGGCAATACTCCTTGTTCTTTGGTAAACAAAAACAAGCAAGATTGCGTATAAAAAAGCGAATTGATCTCTTTAATAAGTTCCCAATTGCACAAAACATACAGCGTAAAAATAATGTAAAAAAATCCGGGCGTCATATCTGAGCTGTAGCGCGGCTGCGAAAGTGTTAGGATGTCGGCCTTGGTTAGGTAGCTGTTCACAAGAAAGGTGGTGTGAACCGGGTCGTTGTCTTGGCGCAACTTCGAATCGGCTGAAATGTCTTGCCGGACCCGATTGACCCTTCGTTTGAGTCTATTGAGGACTTTTACGTAGATCTTGGTGTTGACGGTTTGTCCAGGAGGCACAAATTCATGGTGGAGGATGCCTTTGATGTCAAAAAAGACAATGAGCAGCGTGTTCACTTTGGATTTGTTCATTCTTTCAGTCTTCATCAGTGACCTCTTCCCGGGCCTCCAAAAAGACGTGGTGCCACCGAAACGTGCCACTTTTTGCTAAAGCGACATCTGGGTAAGCATGCTTAGTCATATCAAACGTCTACGTGGCCGATTTACCGAGCCTGCACCACTCACAAAAACACGTCGTTTGAAAATGTTTGTTCTGACTCTCCAGGTGCTCGGAGACAACTGACCAGTCGCTCCGTCGTACTGTCAGTCACATTTATGTCAAATTTCATGTCCAAATATTCATTATTGTTTGAGATACGTGTCGTTTTGTGAGCTGCTAAAAGTGAGTTTTTCGTTTTTTGCGATGTCGAAATTTCTTGAGCAAAGAATTTGCATTAAATTTTGTTTACGGAATCAATTTTCTGCTGCGGATACGTTGAGGATGGTGCAGTCAGCCTTTGGTGATGAGGCTATGTCTAAAAAAAATGTTTACAAGTGGTATAGTGAGTTCCAAGCCGGCCGTGAACGTGTCGAAGACGAAGAGCGTGCAGGGCGACCATCAACCTCAACCGACGAAGCACACGTTCAACAAATCAAAGATTTGGTGTTGAAAAACCGTCGATTAATAATTAGAGACCTTGCTGATGAAGTTGGCATATCGAAGGGCTCAGCCAATACCATTTTGAAGGATGTTTTGGGCCTCAAGCGTTCCAAATCTCGACTGGTACCAAAAATATTGAATTTTTTGGAAAAAGGCGTCGCGTTGAAGTGTGTGAAACGATGCTTTCCGACTACCAGGGTATTATGAAACGCATCATAACTGATGATGAGACTTGGATCTATGCGTAGGACCCCGAAACAACCGATCAATCGAGCGAATATTTGTGCCAAAGAGAGAGCCGAGCCCAAAAAAATCGCGCCAAAGTCATCAAAAATTAAGGCCATGTTCGCTGTTTTCTTCGATTATTGTGGTGTTGTGCATTACAAATTCCTTCCAACCGGTCAAACAGTCAACAAGGATTATTATTTGAACGTTATGCGTCGTTTGTGTAACGCTATCCACCGGAATTGTGGAAAGACAATTCTTGGTTTTTACACCACGATAGTGCACCATCCCATACTGCACTCGTAATTCGTAATCATTTCGCCAAAAACTCAACCCATATCGTTCCGCAACCACCGTATTCACCTGATCTGGCGCCGTGCAACTTCTGACTGTTCACTAAGCTCAGAAGACTGCTCCGGGGACACCGTTTTTATACGATAGAGGAGATTCAAGCCGCAGCGAGGTGGAACTGAAAGTGTCATCCCGGAATGTGACTACAACCAGTGTTTCGAAGATTGGAAAGTCCCGTTGGCATAAGTGCATTGCATCAGGAGGATTACTTTGAAGGGGATGAAATTGATTTGGAAGAATTTTCAAAATAAATGCAACAAATAAAAAGAATTTTCAAAATAAATGCATGTGTTTTGTCACCTTATTTGGTTTTGCGCAGGAATAATGGGATGCCCAACTTATTCCAGTGTGAGAGCGCCTCAAAATAAGCGTTTTTTATAACATTTTCCATTGTGGCCAGATCGAACGAAATAAGAATTTTTGGGCATTTAAATTAAAACACCCAACGTTTTATTACGATTGCAAATTATTATATATTGGACTTTTAATATATGGCGAAACCACTTAAATCCTTTTTTATGATTTCATGCTATATTAAAACAACTGACTTTCGATCTTTCAATACTTAATAAGGTGAATTAAGCCTGTTAGTTGTCAATTAATGAATGTTTTTAATCATTTGTAATAGAAAATGAATTCTATTATGCATCAAATTACAAAACGTTTCATGAAACATGTTTAAATTTCGTATTTTCTTTGATTTTCATTGTTTTAAATTTTTATTAACGATTTTGAACGGCGGCAACAAATTTCTCCGTTCATATATATTTTTGGTATAATTTCAATCTCGCCGTTCCAGTCATTCCAATTGCAAAACATCAAAACCTACCCAATCCAGTCAACTGTCAAAGTTCGGTAGGTGAGCGGCTCTCACATTTCCAGTGACAGGAGAGTTGGGGATCTCTTTATCTCTGGATAATATGATACGAGACTCTTTGATTCGAGAGAGAGCTGTCAAAACTCGCATTTTTTATAACATTTGCCAATGATACCACTGCTGAAGAATATTAGATTGGGTATTTAAAAAAATTATACAAAACACTAAATTAACCACTTTGAAAATGCATACATATATATGTAAATGCTAAAATGCAAAAACATTAATTAATTTACATAAACATTTATTTTGCCAAAATATGTTCGTACAGTTTAATGAAATTTCATTTCACACTAATTTCGTTAGGTAATTATAGGGGTTTACTTCTGGCATCCCGCCTTTTCTGAAATCAGCTGATCAAAATTCCCTGATCTCCTTCGCTGTCCAACAATCAGGGAACGTTTGAGAGAAAAATGAGAGCCAATGCGCGAGTTTCGTATCATCTTATCCATGACAATTGTGCAAACTAACTTCACAGGTACGCTTACGCTCTATCGTTCAGTCGTTGTCGAACCAGCAACGAATTAACATCACGCGAAACCAGGAATAATGGGATGCCCAACTCCTCTCTCACTGGAAGTGAGAGAACAATTGCTAAACGTCAAAACCACCTAAACTTTGACAGTTGACTGGATTGGGGAGGTTTTGACGTTTAGCAATTGGAAACGCCCGATGGCCAGATTGAAATCTTACCAAAAAAATATATAAACGGAGGGATTTGTTGCATCGTTCAAGACCTCTTATCAAAAATGCAAAACAATGAAAATTAAATAAATTTGTGAAATTTAAAGGTATTTGATGAAATGTTTTGTAATTTGAAACATCATAGTATTATTTTCAATTGAAAATTATTAAAAACTTTTAATGATTGAGAGCTAACAACCTTAAATCCTATTATTGGGTATTGAAAGGACAGAGGTCAGTTGTTATAATATTCTTTAAAAAGATTTAAATAGTTTCTCCATATAATAAATAACCACTGTTTAGTAATTTATATTCGTACTAAATGTTGGGTATTGGGTTAATAAATGCCCAAAAATTGTTATTTTCTTCGATCTGGCCATAATGGAAAATGTTATAAAAAACGCTTATTTTGAGGCGCTCTCACACTGGAATAAGTTGGGCATCCCATTATTCCTGCGCAAAACCAAATATGCCCTGCGAGAAATATTTTATGATTCTAAGTGCCTTTGGTGCCATGCAATGCCTTTTATGTTCCAAGTCTTTTAAAGATAATAGGGAATATATCCTTAAAACACATTTTGTTAATTTTCATTATAATATTAGATATTTAGATGAAAAAGAACGAAAATGTCTTTTTAAAGAAAAAAAAATATTTTTTTGCAAAAAATATCTGATTGGTTTATTGGATTACAGTGAATGTATTAATGAAAACCTAAATTTTTTCAGATTTAAAATTTAATTGTTCCAATCAACACAATAAAATTTCTTCAACCCATTTAAAAAATATTATTTTAATAAGAAATTGTCATAAAAGGATTAATATAGATAAATGTATTAAAGATATAACATTAAACAGTTAGTTTCAGCCATATTTATATATACAAATTATTCCCTTCATTTCGAGAAGCTGCAGAATTCTTATTTATCTCTTTATTATGTGCTCCGAGATTTGAATAATCGTTTATTTATATATAGCTTTTAGTTTTATTGAATACTAGCTTTTTACCCGCGGCTTCGCCCGCAGTGGAGCCATTAAATAAATATGAGAGATAAAGGGTAAGGGTATAATAATAGAAATGAGTCAATATGATAACTAAATGTTATTGCTTGGCTGAGATGACAATGAAGTTTTAACACCTTAAAATATGCGTATTGAAATGCAACAACAAATGTTAAAATATATTTCACCGTAACAAAAATAAATAATTCTGAATTCTAACAATTTAAAAAAATAAAATTAACAAGTAAGGAAGGGCTAAGTTCGGGTGTCACCGAACATTTTATACTCTCGCATGATAAAGTGATAATCGAGATTTCATTATACGTCATTTACATATTTTTCAAATACCGTATTTGTGTAAAGTTTTTTTCCGCTATCATCATTGGTTCCTAATGTATATACTCGTATTATAGAGAGAAGGCATCAGATGTTAAGAAAATATTATATACCGAATTTCATTGAAATCGGTCTAGTAGTTCCTGAGATATGGTTTTTGGTCCATAGGTGGGCGAGGCCACGCCCATTTTCAATTTTTAAAAAAAGCCTGGGTGCAGCTTTCTTCTGCAATTTCTTCCGTAAAATTTATTGTTTCTGACGTTTTTTGTTAGTCGGTTAACGCACTTTTAGTGATTTTCAACATAACCTTTGTATGGGAGGTGGGCGTGGTTATTATCCGATTTCTTCCATTTTGAACTGTATATGGAAATGCCTGAAGGAAACAACTCTGTAGAGTTTGGTTGACATAGCTATAGTAGTTTCTGAGATAAACTTAGTAGGGGGCGGGGCCACCCCCACTTAAAAAAAAATTACGTCCAAATATTCCCCTCCCTAATGCGATCCTTTGTGCCAAAATTCACTTTAATATCTTTATTTATGGCTTAGTTATGACACTTTATAGGTTTTCGGTTTCCGCCATTTTGTGGGCGTGGCAGTGGGCCGATTTTGCCCATCTTCGAACTTAACCTTCTTACGGAGCCAAGAAATTCGTGTACCAAGTTTCATCATGATATCTCAATTTTTAGTCAAGTTACAGCTTGCACGGGCGGACGGACGGACAGACAGACAGACATCCGGATTTCAACTGTACTCGTCACCCTGATCACTTTGGTATATATAACCCTATATCTGACTCTTTTAGTTTTAGGACTTACAAACAACCGTTATGTGGACAAAACTATAATACTCTCCTTAGCAACTTTGTTGCGAGAGTATAAATATAAATAAAGTATTAATCCAGGATATTTATGTAGACAATGTTATAAATTTCCCGTCGGGTGCAAATATGGTTAAATTACGGGCATTAGATACACGTGAACAGGCTACATATAGTTGACCCTGAGAGAAGCATGGGTTTACTAAATGCACTCCTGCTACCTGTAATGTTTGTCCTTGTGCCTTGTTTATAGTGACAGCAAAGCTAAGCTTGGCGGGAAACTGAACCCTTTTAAATTGGAATGGAATGTCAGTGGGAATAATTGGTATCCGAAGTATTATAACACTATTTCCCTTACCGACACCTGTTAAAATAGTAGCACCAAGTATGTTCTGTCCCAATTTTGTTATCCGAAGCTTTGTTCCATTACATAGCCTAGAGCATCTAGATTTCGCATAAGCGTTATTGGTACATTTAGTTTCAATTGAAGTTTATTTGGCGGTACACCCGATAGTTCAAGTTAATTTAAAAACTCCACAGGATGTGAAGTACTTAATTTCGTATCTATAATTGTATCCATTGACAAATATTCCTTCGATTCTCCTTGAACCTCTTTTAAAATGTCAATGTTGATCCTATTAACAATTTAATTTCTTGGTGCTAATATTGCTCTTGCACACAACCACTGATCAATACACAAATTTTGTTGCAATTCCAGAAAAACCTTAGCAATGAGATCCACATCACTTTCTACTAAATTACAAAATTCTCTTGACAGTAATATGTAGCCTTCAGCGTCAGCATCTAAACAACCATCATCAATTTTCAACAACATTTCTGCGTAAAGTCCTGAATACACGTCATTATGAAGATGCACTCTCATATTCGTTTTCTGGCGGAGTTTTTCAACTTTCGACCATAAGCTTTATGATTTAATGCACGCTTGAATTGCATCTGCTGGTGTCCCTCTCTGAATCATTGGGAGGGTTTGACGGAAATCACTTAGAAATTGTTTTGTCTCATCTGTAACATTTAATAATAAAGTATTCAAAGGTTTTTTGGTTCACCAAGTAATGGAAGTGAAACTTTACCACCGGAACAGCACATTCCAGCAGTTTCATCTTTCCATTTAAAAGCATCGCAGTACTGACATTTTTTATTCATTGAGCCAATAACAATCAATGGATGATTATGATATTCAATTGAAGGATCATATTGAAACTCAGTACCATTAAACACAGCCCAATCATTACGCATGAAATTTTGGCGGCGCGTGGACTGCATGTCTGCATTATGAATTCTTCTCGCCTGCGATTGTTCCGGTGTTTCTATCGCTCTTCTAGTTGTCTGCAGTGCAGCTTGTCTTTCTAAACGAACTCGTGCCTGAAGAGGTGTTTCAGCTGCTCTCAAAACTTTTTGTCGCTCTGCTTGTTGTTATCTTCTCACCTCTGCGTGAGCCGAAGTTTCTTGATTTCGTGCAAATTTTGCGGCACGGGCCCGCGATGAAGTTTTAGATAGACCTGATTTCCGCTTCCGAGGCATTTTCAAAGAAAAGCAGAGTAAGAATTAACATCAACGAGTAGGATATAAAATAATAAAGTGACAGCTAACCACAAAAATTACGGATTACCTCAAAAATTTGAATAGTTGTATACTGCATGTAACGACAGAAGAAAATAACAATAAATATAGAAAAATTAGAAACAGTTGAAACTAAATTCAATTGAATTAGATATTGTCGTCACCGCCGGTAATACAGTGGAACGGTATTACAGTATTCAGGGTTGAAACTTCATTACTGTAATGCTAGATGGCGTTGAAGTAGCTAAATTTTACGATTTTTTGACAAACAATTTTTTTATCTTTCGTAAATTTTTTTTTTATTATAAAGTACCCTACTTCTAATACCTTCAAGAGTACATGTACAAAGTTTCATGATGATCGGTTAAGTACTTTTTGCGTGAAAGCGTAACAAATAAACTTATATTCGCATTTATAATATTAGTATGATTTAATATATATATTTAATTTTCAAATTTTATTGAACAATAATTTATTTTATAATTTTGCTAATAGAATTTGCTTAATTTTAATTCCAATTTCTCACTGGGCTACTTTTTTTTCGTGCTCACCAACCCAGTGACAGATCCTCTCATGCCGACCACTGTTCTAAAATTGCCGACGACAGAAGAGAGGAGAGGAGAGCAAAGGTAATGAGAAAGAGAAACTTAATTGTTGTATATATATGTAACTCAGGCTCTCAGTTGTGGCTTTCGCTAATTTTATTAAACCATTTGTAATAACAATTGATAGCTTAATACAAATAGATTTACCAATTTACTTATTTTTTGCATAAACAATTTCACCTTAAACAAAATATTAAAATTTCATTAAAGCTAACAGTATTAGTAAGGGCAACAACGAAATTGTGTACATACAAAATGGATAGTTTTGTTGTTTTCTGTACAGCCGGCCATTGTTATGATGCTGCCTTCTTACAAAAGTTTAAGCTTCACGACGCGATTTACAGTTCACTGTTGTGCAGTCATGTCGTTTGGCTCTCTATATGTTCAGCACATAACGTATGCAAAAATGAACGATAACAAGTCGCTTACACGCTTACTATCAAATTTAGGGGCCAGGAAACTTACAGCCCTATTCTCATGCCCTCACAAAAGTCACCAACTACAGTGATGTTTCTCACTATAGTGAGGGTTACCTTATTCTGGCGAAAATTCAAAAGCTCAAATGCTCACTATTATCACAAATATCTGTGACGTGTGAAAGCAGCCATCATAATAGAAAACATCTGTGTTTGTTTTGTTTTAAATCAATATTTTACATTTTTTAAAAAATTGAGAATTTTGTTATTGAATGATTATATCCGTTTTATGGCCTATATCAGGGATCAAGCAGATGGTGTAACAGAATGAGTGCGGTTTAAATGCGTATTTTGAAAATACACGAATACCGATTGTCGAAACGGTAGGACAAAGCAAACGTGAAATCTTTGGACGAACTGCTTGCATCCACCATTTATGTGATATTATGAAAAATGTATAAAAAAATACATAAAAATAACTTAAGTAAAATAAAAGACGAACTGTAACTTTGTTTGATTTATCTTTTAATTCAATGTTTAACTAAAAAACATTGTTTTAAATTATATTTTTTCACAAATAACTTGTTAAAAATGCTTTTCCACAGAGTATTCCATACCCAAGTTTTACATTGGTAAAAAACAGCGAAACGCGAAACAAAAAAGCAGATGGTGACTTGGAATAGGGGCGAGTGATTTAGAACTGAATCATCTGTCCCTTCCTCTTTTTGTCACCTCCCAACTCGAAATGTTTGCAACGCTTCAGTGGTGTCTGCTTGCGGTACTTGCATTCGGTGCACTCCATACTCAACACAATCTTTTTGGTGGTCTTAGCCTGAAATTCGAAAATAAATAATTATTAGTAAAAGGTATAAATACCCTAAAAAATATATATACAATTGTACAAATGTATAATTTTGTATGAATGTTCCAACTGAGCAACTGACAGCAGCGTACAATTGCAGTTAGTAAAGTTTTCAGCATTCAACAATAAAATTGCATAGATCTATCCCACCAAAGAGCCTTATAGTATCTTTTTTCGATTCAACGGCAATTTAGTTCTACAAATATGCAAATAAATAGCAGCATATCGCTTGCAAATTCGTACCTTCTTTCTGAAGGCTTGATTTGGCTTGGTTTGACCACCGAAACCTTGTTGTTTTCTGTCGCAACGACGTCTGCCCTGAGCACCTTTACGCTTCTTCGACTTTTTGTATTGTGCCACCTTGTGTGGCTTGTGGCACTTGCACTTCTTGCAAAAGGTGCGTCGCTGTTTCGGCACATTCACCTAAAATTCTAGTAAAATTTTATTATTAACACACTTCAACACAATTCCAATAAACATCATTTCAATGCGAAATTCCAAACTAACGTAGCATCTAATGTTGCAGCTGCTCCTGAGTTGTCCTTTCCGTTATTCTTCGCCTAGGAATATATTAAATTATTGTATATATATTATTTAAAATTAGCAAAATACATATGCTGATTATCCATTGTTGTGTACTTTTTTGTTTGCTTATTTTTCTTAAAACAGCTGTTTGACAGCTAAAAGCTTTTTACCTCACGTGGTGACTTTTTCAAGCTTTTTTCTTATGAGGTTTGAGCAAGAATAGCCTCACAAAATATGCCTCACAAAATATCTCTCAAATTTTTCCTCTCAACTCAGTTGAGAGGTTTTTTCAGAATAGGGCTGTTATATAAACTCAGGTTATCGCCTGCTGGAACAGCGAACGGATAGACGGATTTTAACTCATAAATATAGCTCCATATTTATATTTTTGGCATGTTTTTTCGCTACAACTGTCGCACTCCACATTAATCTTCTTTTTTCATACTACTTTCTGCTACTTTCATTTTCTTGATATTTTTTTAATTATTATTTTATTAGTTTGTTAGATTTTTGACATTCTGACAGTTTATAGTGTTTAATTCAGCTGCTATAATATGATAAATTTCCCTGCTGGCTAACAGATGACGCTAAATCAGAGACGCATAGCGAGATTTGGTGTATTTTACCGTGACGTTACATATTCAATACTTTACTTTTAAGTTGCAAAATTCGAACACTTCTATTATTACCACTCTTTAAGTATTTGAGCTTGACGCCGTGTTTAAATCAATCCTTTCATTCAAGCCGTCGGGCAATTTTACAATCAAGATTACACAGCTGATCACATAGTTTTGCAAGCAAATGCATTCAATTGTCGGTAATATGAATAGGGAATTATATTCATGGATGATATATTACTACATATGTATATCAATCTATAATAATATTAACTTCAAATAAATTTTTCTTGAACTTTAAGCGTTTTCTATTACTAGGGCAGTATTTATTATGAAGTTACTTACAGCATACGACACTTTTGATCAAATTTAACAATTAGTTTGTGTGATCATATATCAAATTCACATAAATTTCATAAATATTCTGAAACAGTGGCAGCATTTTTTTTATTTTGTTTGGTAATTATCCTTTTTGATAATGTTATAGAAAATTTATAGCGGCATTCTGTAAGCAGTCTGTTGTCACTATTTTAGACATTTTGAGGTTAAGTCTTTGTGACTAGTTACTATTCACTAAAAGCGCCCATACACGAGCACACAAGTGCGTTCGATCGGTATGTGTGCGCTTGCGGTTTATCGTGTATGGGCATGTTCGCGTACCGATCCATGTTCGCGAAAATGTTTGATTTTTTACGATCGGTGCGCAAACATGTTTATCGTGTATGGCGTTGTCGGCGCACAAAATCTCATTTCTCTCGTGTCGCCGAACAGTGAAGATCGCGAACAATGGCAAGAGTTAAGGGGAGAGCCTGCTTTCGAGGCTTCAAAAATCGATTTTTTTGAGGATTTTTTTGGGAGGGAAACAAATTATTGATTCAAGCGAAATTTCTAGGCTTCATAGTTATATATTTGAACATCTTTCACAAATTTTTTGGATACGAAATCTTTGATATTCTGCCTTTGGGAAGCAATTACCCGATGCATCTCGCAAATCGGAAACAAAAAATTCAAAGAGATTCATATTTTTTATTAATTTATCTTCTAGTTAAACTAAAAAAATTCCAAATAAAGTTTAAAATTTAAAAATTTAATAAGTAGTGGCTTTTGATCAAAAGAATTTTACTTTATGCTGTTTAAAAATATGTTAAAACTTGACTTTTCTTAATATTTTTTTTTAATTTAAATATAAGATAATTTTATGTCAATGATAATAAACTTTGCCCTAATTCCATACGACGTTTAGTTTTTTTTTCTATCCTGCCCGCCAATTAAGAATAATCGTAAAAATGAAAAACTGAGAAATCACGCTTCAAAGTTTTCGCTTTTTGCCTAAGCGCTCATATATGTATATACATACATAGTGTAAGAAAAATAAAAGTTGGAATAACTTATTAACGAAATTCCATGAAATAGATAAAAATGCTACATTAGAAATAAATTCCAAGAAATGTTCCGCTTGCCTGTCGCACATGTTAACTCTGTGAAGAACGGACGCAAAATGGATTTGTGTGTCGTGTATGGGCAAACGAATTCATACCGATCGAACGCACTTGTGTGCTCGTATATGGGCACTATAAACAGTCTCTAGCATTAGTCTCAAAATATTGACTCAAGTTTGAGAAGTGATGGGTAGCAGGTCACAAAACTAAAAGGACTCTGGTTTGCCATTTTGAATATACTGAATAGAGATCATTGTAGATATTAATAGATTGTCGTTTTTTTTTTTAATTTTGTAAGCAACTCAAACAAGAAAATTTTAAAAATAAATAAGTTTTATATAAGTTTCGTAAATATTATGAAACAAAGTCAACATATATTTTTATTTTTACTGGTAATTTTGTTTTTTTGACAACATTATAGAAAATTTAACATTTGTTATCGACATATTTATTTGCATACAAGTGAAAAAACATCTCTGAATAATGAAATGTAATAGATTTTGTGACTGTCACTTACAGAATAGCAATGTCATTGCAAGTCACAAAAATTGTCTCTAACTTAAAATCTCAAATTAAGAGACTTGAGACTGTATCAGAGTACAGATTCTTAGGGTTAATAGTTGTTATCAACATTTTTATTTCTATTCAAGTGTAAATACATATCTATATAATGAAATGTAATAGCTGATTAGACCTCATTGTCAGAGATTGTAGAATATAGAGAAGGTTCACCGCGTTGCCAAATTTACGATATTTCATTTTTTGGAGGGGTACTCTTTACTATTAGTGGATTTCACCACAAAATCAGGGGTACTCTTTTCTATAAGCGGATTTCACCAATATTTAGCAGGAGCGTCGAAAATAGCAGAATTGAGCATTTTCAGTGTTAAATGAGAAAAATGATGCTAATTTCAATGTACGCTTACAGATTCGTATATTTACAATGCGCAAACGGCTATGGATATCATTTATATATGTATATTCTCCATATACTTATTTGATAACAAAGCTCATTAGTATGTATGTATGTATATGCAATTTGACCTATTTAATGATAAATTCCATTAAATCTGTTGAAATGTATAATAAAGTGTTAGGTTTGTATTATTACTTAAATATTTAATTAATATAATTATAAGTAATATAGGTTTATTAAGTTATACATATATGTATGTACATATTTAATGCTTTGGGCATTAGAAGTTTTGATAACATCTTAAAAGACGATGTCATATGCATATAAATATGTGTACATGCAAACAGATTTTGAAAAACCGTACGCATAAAGTTCACATATTCACATACATATGTATGTAATTTTGTGTTCATGTAAACAAATTTGAAAGAATTATTCGCATAATGTTTGTATATTTGTCTACACACAACTTTATGTGTAAATATATACACCAATTGTTTCATACATAAACTCCGTTGTCACGGACAACCAATGGCCGAACTTCACGTTTTGTCAAAAAGTCAATGTGTTGTTGGTAGAAAATCCGAGCTGTACCAAAAAAAATCAAACGATTGTCACCGCTTCCCTTGCCGCTGTACAGCTCCGCCTACAAACCAGCGTAAATATGTATGTTTGTGCGTGAGCTTGCATACATATCGACGCAGCTGCGTAAAAATATTTCAGAATCACAAAATATTTTTCACATTCCTTGACAAATACAGTCAATCCCGGTTATGTGCCACATTCAAAGATACAGATTTTTGTAGTTTGTTCAAAATAAAAATATAATATGGTACATAAGCGAGTGCGGATACTTAAGCAAGTGGTACTTAAAACAATAACTTCTATGTATTTCAAAAAACAAACCGTGAGATGCAGCAAGATATAATATAGGCTGTTAAGAGTGATGAGGGAGGGTTTTGATTTTCATTTAAGCGGAGTACTACTTAGTCGGGATTGACTGTACACATGAATCAGAGGAATATTGAATATTTTCTTTGAAACATTTCTTGAATTGAAAATCGACAAATAAACTATGTTGTCTATTTTATTTTAATATTTTGTAATACTTATATTTGCGGGGTTGACACTTTTTCCTTCTCATACATTTCAGAAATATATTCAATTTATGAATTTTAGCTTTTGAAATCGTCGCGAAAAGACGCTTGTAGGCAAGGCATGCTCGGGGAGATGTAATGGCGTCTGCTTTTATGAATGAATCGAATATGCGTTTTGAAAGTACGTTTGCGTTCATGAATGAAAATTTTGTTGTTGGGTAATTTACTATAAATTTTGACGTCGGCAATTTGGCTGCCATATTGGTTTCTGATGCTTTTTCAAACGATTGTTGTTTTTGTAGAACAATATTTGTAATTTTTGCGGGTGACATATCCACATGTGAACGCATGTGAGTATGTATGTTGTGTATGCATTGTTTGTGTGGGAATGTCATACGCACATATTTACATGTGTACTCATATTGAAAGTATGTATGATGATTTTTGTTTTTTTTTTCCAGAAGAATGTTTGTATTTTTTGATTTACATGCGTACGCATATATTATTTGTGTGAGAATGCCATACGCACATACATACATATGTGTGTACGTAAATATAGAGCAGCGCGCGCCTTTTTATATTTCTGATAAATGATAATTTTTTGATTTGAAATTGATTTGTACTTGCATACATAACTGCAGGATAGATGCGTATGAAAGTTTGAAATGATAAGAGGTGTGATTTCATACATATGTATATAATTATTGTAATATATTATGTTTTTAGGATATTAAGATAATATTTCATATATACATACATACATATACAGTATATGTACATACATACATGCATACGAAATAATATATTATTATCAAAGATAAGAAATATTTAAAAAGTAGCTTTTATTTGGACATTAACTACAAATATTACCATGAAAATAGCATAATTAAATAATAATGTTATCAATTTTGCATGAATTCACAAAAATTCGCAAAATGATATTCATATCAATTGATATGATTGCATGTAAACATATAAAAATATAAGCCAAAAAGCCAACATACGTCAGTAATAGCAATGTATATTTCTGAGCATAATTTTCATTCAATACTCAGCTCTGTTCACTCATTTCTGTTAAAATTTCTCCTTCTGAGCCAAAAGTGGTGAAATCCACTAATAGGATTTTGTTAGCTCTTGACAGTTCACACGCTTGTCCGTAGTTGAACCTTCTCTATATTGAACGTTCACTGTCATTGTTTTCAATTGAGACATTTTTGTGGCTGTTACTTACAGAATTGGAAAATCGTCTCAAGTCACAAAAATTGTCTCTACTGTAAAATCTCAATTTTAAAGACCTTTGACTGTATCACAGTAGAGAATTGGTCGGTAACAAGTATATATGTACGGCGAAATTTTGAAGAATGCAGTAGATGAGTGAAATAACCTTTTCAACAGCCTAAATTACGTTATTAACCGTGCGATTCTGTTCTGTGATACTGTCTCAAGTCTCTAAATTTAAGGTTTTAAGTTAGAGACAATTTTTGAGACTTGAGACGATTTTGCTATTCTGTAAGTGACAGTCACAAAATCTATTACATTTCATTATTCAGAGATGTTTTTAAACTTGAATGAAAATAAATATGTCGATAACAAATATTACATTTTCTATAACATAGCCAAAAAACATAATTATCAATAAAAGTAAAAATATATGTTGACTTTGTTAACTACAATCGATTAATATCTGTGATGATCTCTATTCAGTATATTCAAAATGGCAGACAAGAGTTCCTTTTTGGTTTGTGACCTGCTAATTACCAGGTCTCAAGTTTGAGTCAATATTTTGAGACTACCGCTGGAGACTGTTCAGTGAATAGTAACTAGTCACAAATTGGTATTTTACTTCAAAATGTCTCAAATAGAGACTAGAGACTGGTTACAGAATCCCGATATAAGTGCCGGTCGGAACATGGTATTACCTATTGCTTTCCCAAAGGGATGGCACACACGAAAACGATTATTTCGTAAAGTTTTACCCAGTTTTTGGAAATGTATTTCATCATTATTGTACTAAACTACTAATTAGAATATATAAACATCATTTTATTTTATATTCATAAACCTTAATAGCGTTTACAAAATGAGTAATTCGATTTTGTTATCAAATAATATTGAATACTAAGTTAAGTTATAATTGCAGGCAACGAAGATAAGCGAATTATTACAAAATTGGAGAAGAACATATCTCTTTTAAAAGAGGAATACACGAAGCTGCAACGAGAGTATGCACAGCTTGAAAGAAAATACAATGAAGTAGCTTTAAAATTAGAAGATGACAGTATTATTAGCGGTTTTGTATCTCGCCTGGTTGTGACTGTGGCTTCCCTTTATAAGAAAAATATTTATTCTGACATATGCATAAGAATTGGCGCTGTAGATATACCGGCTCACAAATTTGTACTGCAATCGCGATCTGACGAATGGAGCCAAGAATTTTTGAATTCAAGAAATGAACTTGATTGGAGTAATTTTGAGGAGGATATCGGAATTGCTCTACTTCGATGGATATATACTGATGTTGCTGATTTGGAAAACGATCGAATTGCTTTGGGATTATTGCGGGCGGCTCATTGCTTTAAATTACCGGGATTAATGGGCTTATGTGAACGTGCGTTAGTGGTATCTGCTAATATTCGGTCATGTGTAAAGTTTTATTGTGTTGCTGAAGAAGTTGGAGCAATGACTCTACTTGAATATTGCTCAAGTTTAATTTCATCGCATTGGGACGATTTGGCTTCACAAGACTTTGAACATATGTCAGGTGCACTGTTATATAAGATGTTAAAAAGCAAAACAAAGTATCCACTACATACTGCAGTACGATTATTACGAGAAGACGTTGTCTTTCTATGCTTAGTTGAAAATGATAACAAAGTGAGTATAAAATACAAATAACATTTTTATGCAATATATATGTCGGGCTTAAAATACCGGGCTGCGATTTAGAATAGCATCCCCCGATTTCGGGGTTAAAATGGGTATGTACGGATAGAGGAGGTCCTCCAGACATATATTCAGATAGTTGCCGCTGACTTACGGTTTTTGAGTTATTTGCATTTAAAGTTCAAAAAATCAACTAATTAAAATGCGTGTTTTTTGCGATTTATAATGTATTTTATACTTTTATATTCACTAACACTTCACTAATTCGTTTCTAATAATTTATTTTATACTAAATAGTGCATAAGTAACTTTAATTCCATATCAAACTTTCAACTAAAGTTTATCCATTTATTCATAAAATAAGAAAATTGTTGCGGGTTGGGTTTATTTTAGTATCTCATTTTCACTGCATATGGATTTTTTTAAATTTATATAGCACGGATAGCCAATGAATTAAACTTTGGTTTAAATGTAAACTTATTGTTAAATGTTAATTTGTTTTTTAGATATAAGTAAGCAAAAAACGCACATTTTCACATTTGCTCAAACAATGGCTCTCTTCTTTTGAAGTTTTTGTTACACTGATTGCAAAAAATTTAACCAATTTAACACACACACACGTTCTATGAAATATATTTAATTGAAATAATGATAAATTATGAATTTTAAGTTGCAATTTTATGTACAATTTAATAAATAAAACAGCTTTCAATTACGTGTTATACTGTTCCTTGAAATGTAAGCAAAATTACTGAATATGAACTGTCAAACGACGAAGAAAATAAGCACAAAAGGAAGACAGTAATAACCCAACGAATCAAAATGGTCGGTCTTATACTTATACATTTGGGTTACTTTCCATAGGACTCGAAGATTGAAAGTATTAACAAAATACGTCCATATAACGAAAATTTGGAATAAAAAATCGCGCGATTTTTTATTCGAAATGTTCGCCTGCGGCGCTTGTTTCAATGTAATATATTATACTGAAAATATAATGAAAATTTTCGCGTGATTTTTTATTCCAAATTTTCGTCTGCGGCGCTTGTTTCAATGTAATATATTATACTGAAAATCGCGCGATTTTTTATTCCAAATTTTCGTTATATGGACGTAATATTGCCCACTTTTCAGGGTCTTGTATAAATGGTTGGTTGGGTTATCTTGGTATTACTGATACATATACAATTTTTAATTTTCAGTGTTTTTATTATTTAAATAAAGTAGATTTCCACTTTAATTCATTGAAATAATAAAAATACATACATTTTATAATAATTAGTGAAAATTGTATGGAAAAACTACGATTTTACACCATTTTCAGGAGGCTGCCCTAGAGCCCCCCGTGGTCCCAGGGGGCGAAGGGTGCTATTATTCAAAAGCTCCATTACCTTTCAAATGAGGGGGGTAGCAAGCCCCCAGCCCCCTCCCCCTTTGCGCAAAACCTCTTCAAAATGGGATACTAAAGTAAACATTCCCCATTGTTGCAAACAAGCAAAAAATTAGTGTTACCATATTTTTTAATGGAATAAAAATAAGAAAAAATAAAGATTATGGCGTCATAACTAAATTCATTATCGTGTGATGAGTAATGCAAAATCTTTCAGAATTCTCATTATCTTGATAAATCCCGGAGTTGGATCGGGCAAAAAAGAGTTCAACGCAAAAGAACTGATCACGCCCGTAGGCCGCCAACGCAAAAAACTGAGCACGCCCAGGGGTTGGTTCGACTGAGGGTTATTTTTTTGAAGCGCGGCCGAAGGCCTCCAATGCAGAAAGGAAGGGTCGGCTTTAGTATACCATCCCACGATTTCAGGGTTAAAAGTGGTATGGTTGGATTGCGCTGATGCTCCAGATTAAGAAAATATATAATTATAGCCGCCGCAAACTTATAGTTTTCGAGATATATGCATTTAAAGTTGAAAATTTCATAAATTTAATTTGGCAATTTCTCGATTTATAGTAACTTTTTCTTTCATATTATGCACTTTTTATACACTTACACTTCACTGCAATATTTCTACATATTTATTTTTTATTAATATTTTAGATATTTGCTTAAAATAAGCATATAATATTTTACATAAATATTATTACACGCACAATAACAATAAGTTCTCCGTGTTGTCAAATAATAAGTATTGCCATATCTACACATTTATCAAACGAATAAAAAATAGGCTTATACGCCAAATACATAAATCATTATCCCTTTTCTTGCTATATCATGAGTAAAAATCAAAAAAGGAGTTTTTCTTTTTGAAGCGCGTCCGAAGGCCGCCAACGCAAAAGGAAGTTTCACTCGAGAAAAAACCTGGTGTTGGCACACCCCGGTGTTGGATCGGCCAGGCTTATTTTTTTGAAGCGCGGCCGAAGGCCGCCACCGCAAAAGAAGTTTTACTCGAAAAAAAACCTGGCACACCCTGGTGTTGGCACACCCCGGTGTTGGATCGGTCAGGGTTATATTTTTTGAAGCGTGGCCGAAGGTGTTGACTGACCAGGGTTATTTTTTTGAACCTAAAGGAGTTTTATGCGAAAAAAATTTGACACACACCAGTGGCGGGTAATAAAAAGATATTTTCCGATAGTCAACTGCAAAAATCCTTTTTTAGTGCAAATTTTTGAACTTTTAAAAGGGAATATTTTAAAAAATATAAGTTATTTTTACACTATTTTTGCACATTCCTCCTCTGGAGAAGCTCTCCTATCCGTACACACCCCATTTATACGGAAACTGTTTTTTTTTTACCCCTCCGCCAAAGTAATCGGAATCGTGCCCCCATTTTATTCCCAAAATCCTGAACGGTATACTGAAGTTTTCCTAAATTTTATTTTAATTGTGTCACTTTTTGTTTTCCAACTGTGTACATAATTCGTTTCACATCGAAAAACCTATTGTATACGTAACATGGATTTTCATTAAAAACGAATTGCTAAATTTTTATTACGTTACCCTTGGGACCATCCAGTTGTTATAGAAAGATTTTGTTCATAATTTTATAATTTATTCTTCAAAATCTATATCCTCAAAACTTCAAAGTAATCCCTCTTTTCCTCAATACACTTGTGCCAACGTTTTTTCTAATCCCGGAAACAGTTGTTAAAGTAAATTTCCGGAATAGTCTTCTTTGCGCAAAGCGATTCACGTTTAATCTCTTCAATTGACCCAAAACTGTTTCCCCGGAGCGCCGTTTGAGTGACGATATTGGTTAAAAATTTTGCGAAGAATCTATGCAGTATGGGACGGTGCATTATCCTGGTGCAAAAACCAAGAGTTGTTGGTCCATAAATCCAGCTGGTTTTTACGAATAGCTTCGCGCAAATAATGCATAACACCAAGCCGCGATTATGGAACCAATCGTGCTTTCATTTTCTCTGACTCTTAATAGTCGTTTCAAAATCTAGCGCTAATTCCTTTTTTTTATTCACATGTGGATCATCAGTTGATGTTGATGACCATCCTGAACGTGGTTCGTCGTCAACTCGTTCTCGACCCTCTGTAATAGGGTCCTAGCTTTTTGTGGGGATATTTTGTGTCGACCCCTGGACGTATCAATTAGCGCAACGAAATTCGCTTTCAACTGTTCGCGCACAACCTGCACTAAAAAGTCAAAATGACTAACACGCTTGTTTTACAATAAAAAATAAAATTCTACGATTTAATTTTAATGCGTAACAAAAAATAGTTACACAACTGATCTGCAGTGAATAATGCACTCAACTGCAACAATGTTTTCTGTTTATAATATTAGCAGAAAATAACGGGAAAATTTCAATTCTCTTTTCATCAAATGTACACTTCTACACACCACGAATCAGACTCGTGATAATCATGTTAGGCACAAAAATTGTACCACGAGTCAGAGTCGTGGAAATACGTAAAGGGGTTAATTTAATATCACCGTTTAAGTCCTTATTTTAGTATTTAGGTATACCCTAATACTTGGACTCGTATGTACATACCAGAGAGCTGCACGAGTATGATAAAATCAGAACAAACAGTCGTGCCAAAAATACAATCAAATCAATTCAGTTCAGCATAGACAACATTGTAAATCAATTAGAGTAGCCTTCAGCGTCAACTGACCTGATGTAACACGAACAATCTGTTCTTCGGCAATCACGATCGTGTAAGTGGTATGGCTGGCTTCGGTTGCAATCGTATCATGTCAGTTCATAGCGTTACGACGATTGGTTGAATTGAAGTGAAACTTTGGGTAAACTATAAGTAAATCTACGAGTAAATCTATGGGTAAATCTATGAATTCATCTATCTGCAGTGCGCTTCGTGTAAATGAACTGAACTGACAAAATCAGACAGAGTAACGGATCAGTACTTAAGTATAAACAAAAATTTATTACTCGTTGCAGTTCTCTGGTACATACGTATGTACTTGTATTTTGTGCAATTCAGATCTCGTCGAAGAGATCAATGCGCTATTTTCATAAGTATGCACGTATTGTTTGTGTGTTTCTGAATATTCTTATGTTCTTAAGCAATTGGGAGCTCGTTAGAGAGATCAATTGGGAGCTCGTTAGAGAGATCAATTCGCTTTTTGTATGCCATCCTGTTTGTTTTTCAAAGAACAAGGGATATTGCAGGATAGTTTGCCAATTTGGACTTTGAATATGTAAATATGTATATAAGAATATGTACTATATTCAATTATTTATTTATGTTAAGCCGCGTTTGTTTTTTGTTTTTACTTTTGAATAAATTATATATTTGTTATTTGTTTTTATAACTTGTAGTACTGTTAATTTCTTCCGGATCTTTTATTTATTTTCAAATTATTTTAAATAAGTTTAATATTTAATTGACCCAATGTAGATAGTGTATAGCATAAGCAGTAGTGTGTTTTTTTTTTTGTTTGTTTGTTGGAACTGTTTGATTGTTTAATTTTATAAATGCACTTTGTTTTTGTGTCTGTCACTTCACCTTTTCTCTCCACTCTCTTCTCATTTTTTTCACCTCACTGATATATAGTATATATGTATGTACATATGGATATGTTATGTTTTTTGTTCTTTATACATACATAAGTAAGTACATATGGTTTTTTTGCACTGCACACTTTTATGGATGTTTGTTTATTTTACCACTGCGAAGCACTTTTATAGTCACCACACAATTATTATTCTTTTTTGTAGGTTCTTATATATGTGCTCAGTTGATCGGAAAAATTAGTTGCTTTTATTTCTTTTTTAATCCATAGTGCCTGTCGCTATGGCTCGAAGGATCGTGAATAAATGGATGCCAAATCAGTGGGAACACACCCACCACTAATTAGATAGATAAAGCACTTTTTTTACTACTATACTATTTATAAGTTAAAATGCGATTTATTTCGCATAGATTAAAGTTTAATTTTCTTTTATAAGAACTTATTAAGGTTACAACTAAAATTATTGTATATAAATAAGCGGGTTCTAGGGTAACGAAACGTTTTGTCTGATTCTCCTTTGGTTCCTCAAATTATTGCAGTTTAATATAATAATAGAAGTATAAAACGAATGTGTATCGGCGATGAGTGGGTGAGAAATTGTGTCTGCTTTCCCTTTTGTCCATCCTTTTTGGTTTGTGGGTTGATGTACAGCTGTGGTGAGATGAGTTGGTGTTCTGTTGTGGTGTCATCAGCTGTGGTGCATTGAGGTGGTGAATTAGGGTGCGCCAGTTTTCCCGCGTAGAGTGGGGGAGGCTTAGCTTATTTAAGATATTCCTTAGATGCGGCTATTTTTTAAATTTTCAAACCACTCTCTATTTGCTTATAATGGGAACTCTTTCGCAGATTCAAATTTTCGAAAATACGTAAGCTTGTTCCTTAATAGACATTTGAGTCAACAACAGCGCGCCAGTCGTTTCTTCTTTTCGCTACGTGGCGCCAATTGGATATTCCAAGTGAAGCCAGGTCCTTCTCCACTTGGTCCTTCCAACGGAGTGGAGGTCTTCCTCTTCCTCTGCTTCCCCCGGCGGAAGCTGCGTCGAATACTTTCAGAGCTGGAGTGTTTTCGTCCATCCGGACAACATGACCTAGCCAGCGTAGCCGCTGTCTTTTAATTCGCTGAACTATGTCAATGTCGTCGTATATCTCGTAGAGCTCATTTTTCCATCGAATGCGATATTCGCCGTGGCCAACGCGCAATGGACCATAAATCTTTCGCAGAACCTTTCTCTCGAAAACTCGTAATGTCGACTCATCGGTTGCTGTCATCGTCCAAGCCTCTGCACCATATAGCAGGACGCGACTTATGAGTGACTTATAGAGTTTGGCTTTTGTTCGAAGAGAGAGAACTTTACTTTTCAATTGCCTACTCAGTCCGAAGTAGCACCTGTTGGCAAGAGCAATCTTGCGTTGGATTTCCAGGCTGACATTGTTGGTGGTGTTAATACTGGTTCCTAAATAGACGAAATTATCTACAACTTCAAAGTTATGACTGTCAACAGTGACGTGAGAGCCAAGTCGCGAATGCGACGACTGTTTGTTTGATGACAGGAGATATTTCGTCTTGCCCTCGTTCACTGCCAGACCCATTTTCTGTGCTTCCTTGTCCAGCCTGGAGAAAGCAGAACTAACGGCGCGAATGTTGAGGCCGATGATGTCAATATCATCGGCTTACGCCAGCAGATGTACACTCTTATAGAAGATGGTACCTTCTCTATTTAGTTCTGCAGCTCGACCTATTTTCTCCAGCAGCAGGTTGAAAAAGTCGCACGATAGAGAGTCGCCTTGTCTGAAACTTCGTTTGGTTTCGAACGGCTCGGAGAGGTCCTTCCCGATCCTGACGGAGCTTTTCGTGTTGCTCAACGTCAGTTTACACAGCCGTATTAGTTTTGCGGGGATACCAAATTCAGACATCGCGGCATAAAGGCAGCTTCTTTTCGTGCTGTCGAAATCAGCTTTGAAATCGACGAAGAGGTAGTGTGTGTCGATTCTCCTTTCACGCGTCTTTTCCAAGATTTGGCGCATGATGAATATCTGGTCGGTTGTTGATTTTCCAGGTATGAAGCCACACTGATAAGGTCCAATCAGTTTGTTGACGGTGGGCCTTAATCTTTCACACAATACGCTCGATAAAACCATATATGCGATGTTGAGGAGGCTAATCCCACGGTAGTTGGCGCAGATTGTGGGGTCTCCTTTTTTATGGATTGGGCATAGCACACTTAAATTCCAATCGTTTGGCATGCTTTCGTCCGACCATATTTTACAAAGAAGCTGATGCATGCACCTTATCAGTTCTTCGCCGCCGTGTTTGAATAGCTCGGCCGGCAATCCGTCGGCCCCTGCCGCTGTGTTGTTCTTCAGGCGGGCAATTGCTATTCGAACTTCTTCATGGTCGGGTAATGGAACGTCTGCTCCATCGTCATCGATTGGGGAATCGGGTTCTCCTTCTCCTGGTGTTGTGCGTTCACTGCCATTCAGCAGGCTGGAGAAGTGTTCCCTCCATAATTTAAGTATGCTTTGGGCATCAGTGACTAGATCACCTTTGGGGGTTCTACAAGAGTATGCTCCGGTTTTGAAACCTGCTGTAAGCTGCCGCATTTGTTCGTACAATTTTCGAACATTACCCCTGTCGGCCAGCTTATCAAGCTTTATGTACTCACGCATTTCGGCCTCTTTCGTTTTTTTGTCTGCAAATGCGTCTCGCTTCCCTCTTCAACTCTCGGTATCTATCCCATCCCGCACGTGTTGTGGTCGATCGTAACGTTGCGAGGTAGGCAGTCTGTTTTCTCTCCGCTGCGACACGGCACTCCTCGTCGTACCAGCTGTTCTTTTGCACTTTCCGAAAACCAATGGTTTCGGTTGCAGTTGTACGTAAGGAGTTTGAAATGCCGTCGCGCAGTTCCTCAGAGTGCAGGAGTGCAAGCCGAGTAGAAAATCGTTCGGCTGTCTGTTGTGATTGCAGCTTCTCGACGTCGAACCTTCCTTGTGTTTGCTGACGTGCGTTTTTTGCTGCACAGAGGCGGGTGCGAATCTTGGCTGCAACAAGATAGTGGTCCGAGTCGATGTTAGGACCTCGGAGCGTCCGCACGTCTAGAACACTGGAGACGTGTCTTCCGTCTATCACAACATGGTCGATCTGGTTGGTAGTTTTTCGATCCGGAGACAGCCAGGTAGCTTGATGAATCTTTTTATGCTGGAATCTAGTACTACAGATAACCATATTTCGGGCCCCGGCGAAGTCGATCAGCCTCAACCCATTTGGGGATGTTTCGTCGTGGAGGCTGAATTTACCGACCGTAGTGCCGTAGATACTTTCTTTACCCACCCTGGCGTTAAAGTCGCCAAGCACAATTTTGACATCGTGGCGGGGGCAGCTCTCATAAGTGCGCTCCAGGCACTCATAAAAGACATCTTTGATCCCATCGTCCTTCTCTTCCATCGGGGCTTGGGCGCAAATCAGCGATATGTTGAAGAACCTCGCTTTGATGCGGATTGTGGCTAGACGTTCATTCACCGGAGTGAATGATAGTACTCGGCGACGGAGTCTCTCTCCCACCACGAATCCAACACCAAACTTGCGCTCCTTTATATGGCCACTGTAGTAAATGTCACAAGGACCTACTCGTCTCTGTCCTTGTCCCGTCCATCGCATTTCTTGGACGGCGGTGATGTCAGCCTCTCTCATCCGAGGCTGTTGTTGCTTTTTCATTGGAGTGTTGTTTTTACGTGGCGGGTCCCAAACCCAGCGCACAACCCTATGCAGGGGATGTTTGGCCTTCTCACTTTATCTCGCCATCAAACGGATGTGTTTAGGCTACTCAGAGGATACTGGGTCAAAGATCGGAAGTTGTGAGCTGCTTGAGCCATGTGTAAAATAATCATTTCTGGTCTCTCCCAAGTGAATGGCGATCAGAGAACTTTCCTCAATTGCGTGAACTTCTACACATGACTCCATCCTCCTTTGAGTCATTACTATTTGTTATTGTCTTCAATACATATAATCAATTTTTTTCCATTTTTCCATAATCCAGTTTCTTTGGCGTGTTAATTTCGAAACACTTAACTGTGCAGCAGATTGCAAATATGTTTTATTACCTCTTTTTTTATCGGGAATAATTTGATTGGCGGATTTCGCAAGACCCATTGCCTTCCAAATTTTAAAATTTTTGCAAAAAGCAAATACTTCTAGTTTAATTCCTAATTTGACAGATTTTTGGCATCTTTTTTTTTTTTTTTAATCATTCTCCGAAGTCGATAATCGTTTCGGTTTCGTTTATTTTAAAAATAATGACAGTATGAAAAAAGTGTAATAAAAAACTGCATATTAAATATTTTTAGTTCTACATGTCGGAGCACTGGTACTTGTACTTTGTATATCAGTGTATGTGCGTATGTCGGAGTGCTAATATTTTGTAGGCAAGTGTATGTGCCAGAGAGTCGTTTGAAGTAGGCGACGCTTAGGCGGCGTATATTACGGTACTTTGGCTTGTAAATTGTCATACTATAAGCACAGTAGCAGAAATAGAGAAACTGTTACTAAGTGAGGTCTGATCGTTTCTTGCGAACTGAGAGAAAATAGCGACAAGAACAGTTAGATACTTTTAAAGCAAAGAAGGAGTGCGCGATAGTTAGTCACGGTGTCTTCGCAATATTTGTTCAATAAATTGCATCGAGACGAGTTATTGGACGTGGAGGAAATCGCAGTGTCGGAAGCGTTTGCATCGACAAAAGTTTGTTGCGCTGTGGTATATACTACCAGCGTTACAAGCAGTTAGAAGCTACAACAACAACTGCAGGCCCACGCTTTTAAGAAGCGTAATACGGAAGAGGATGCATATTCATTTGGCCCATAGAGGAAAAAGTTCAAATTTTAAGTGAAACGTCACCAATGCGGAAAGATTGGCCATTAAATTGTCGGATTCCGTAGTCAAATGGATAGAGGACAGATGGCAATTGCGCAGTTTCGTTCTGGATATTGTAGCAGGTTATACTCCTACTTATTCAGAATAGACCCCGACATATCCAACATATGTCCTTCGTGCAATGAGTCTCCGCATGACACTGGCCACCTCTTTGCCTTGCCCTGACTCCAGTCATCTGACACCCTTTCCCTTTTAGTCCGGCCCCGTCGAAACAGAACGTTTCCTGGACCTTCTGTTAGATGACGTCGACGACAACTTAGATAATCTTTACCATCTTAACGGAGATTGAATAACCGTTAAAACAACAACAGGACAGAACGCAAAAAGAAACAATCACAACAGGGGCAGCAATTCTGGAGTGGAAGATAAACATATATATACGATGATTCACGTAGATGGATGCAACCCAGAATCAGGTGTTCTGGGGTTTCCTGTTCCATGCCGCAGAACCGGCAGTTTGCGCAAGAGACTTTGTCTACGTTGGACAAGTGCTTACTGAGCCTGCAGTGCCTTTTGTACAACGCGACAAGTAGGCGGAATTTGTCTTGAGGGAGGTTGATTATTTCTTTAAATCTTGTGAACTTGTATGCTCCTAGAAGTAGCTTGGTATGGTGCATTCTTGCTACCGTGCGGAGCAGCTCCTTAAGAGTGTGGGACCCCACTGCGATGCATGGTTCTGGCCCCGTCATTTTGGATGCTGCCGCAAAGCGGGCTAGTTCGTCGACTAGCTCATTGCCGACGATTAGGTGTACCCGGTTGCACACTAATGCCTTTCCCTGCCTACCCCTCCTTCCTTTCCTACTTATCGACGTTTTCGAGCCGTCAATGTATCACTTGATCGTACTATTCCTCAGCAGCAGCTCGAGGGTGGAATCGTTCCACTCATCCTTGCGGCCTATGGTAGAGTGCCACTTATGTCTTTCATCCTCTGAGACGAGATTACCTTACCTTTGCCACACCCCTCTGCCATTATTTGCAGAAGTGAAGCGGTGTGAGTTCAAGCATGACTTTAAGTGCTGCCGTCTGACAGGTTCCCATTGTACCCTATATGCAGACACAAGCTAGTCGTTGCAGCTTCGATAGTTGGAGCCCTACCGAAGCCTGCGAAGCTTTTGAGGCCCAGTCCACCGCCTCATACGTGATTGTCGGTCGCACGATCATGGTGTACAACCACCTAACAATCTTTGGCTTGTAGCCCAGCATTTTCCCGTCAGCCGGTTGCACACCAGTCGCTTTGACCAAGGTCAGATCAACAATCTGCATCCACCGCAGAGTGGAATCTAGTGTGAAACCAAGATATTTGATCACGTTAGTCGTCACTAGCTGTCTGTCCCCAAGTGTAAGGTTCCTGAGACTGGGTATTGACCTACGTCTCGTGAAGTAATTACAATGTCGTCCGCATACACTTGGCAGAGGATCCCAGTCTATCCTTGGCCTCTATGGGTGCTGTGGATGCCTCTCCTGACAGCTGAGGCTGCCTCCGCGTGGTGCAGGTTTACCTTGGCAACTTCCACGTTGACAGCCACTTCAATATCGGTTCAATGAGGAGCCGGACCTCATCCGCGCTGCCATCCATAGGATCCCCTAGCCCCTCGAGGCTCACACAAGCATTTTCTCAATTTCCTTGTTCTCGGTGGCCGTTGTAGGCTTATAAGACCTCAAGACCACCAAGCTGAACTTATAGTTCAAGCGGAAGTTTGCTCCTCAGACGTACTTGTACGACTCGTCGTCGATACAAAGATTCAGTATCCAACGTATGAACTCCCCTCTTTTTGCTCAGAGGACGGAGCCCTAACGGTCCTCTCGTCCTTGCAGCCCACATGCAATGTGTTCGTCCATGAGAAGGTCCTAGAGCACGGTAAGCTCCTCCGACTCCAACGTCTCCTCCGGGTAGTTGAGAAGCAGTACAGCCATTCGGATGCCTTTTAAAGCATTATCTGGTGCTGTGTGTAAAAGATAACACTCTGGAATGTTTCAGTTTACGCTGTAATTCACTTAGCAACTAGGTGTGGTGTTGTAGCGTTGACTGTACTTAGGTCGATATGTATATTTACTCTCAGAGGTTTTGTAAAAAAAAAGATCTTCTGATCTACAATTTACTTTCTTGATTGATGAGTTGTTGCATTCTGGCATTTGTGAAAGCTTGATTATAATTTTTTATATATTTCATTCTCTGATACATCATTTATAATTTGAAGCTATGTATATTAAGGTGGAGCGATAATGTATGGAGAAAAAATTTTTTTTCTGTTTTTTAACTGCATAGCTATAAAAAGTTGCCTTTTAATATATAAAACAAACATGCAAAATATCAAACAGCTGGCTTAATGTTTTGAGGTGCCCCAGTACCGTCAAACATTTAAATAAAACAAAAATGGCATTCTAAGCATTTATTACGAAAAATATTCTCTAACATAACTTAAAATACTATTTAAACATCAAACTCTTTTTTTGAATTGAAATGAGGCATTCGTTGACGTGATAGTAGTCTTGCCCTAATGAAATCAACTCGTTTATTTTCCCCCACAGACTGCACTCGATGCTTCTGTTACCAACTTGATGCAGCGCTCCACAGCTTGGGTGTGGCATAGAAAATCTGTAATATTCTGACATGTACCAAGGCCGTTTTTGACAATGCCTTTCAATGTTTCATCAGACATATTTAATGTTAGAGGTGGTTCAGTTATATCACACACTTGCCACATAATAATCTCAGTGTAATCTTTGGCATAAAAGTTGAATGTATGTACTTTAAACGTTCGAAGTCTTCGAGCATTCTCTGATTCTGCTTTTACAATTCTTCGATATGCAAGATCTCTTATAATCTCTCTGTCATCGCCAAGCATGACGAAAGAATCCATTTCGTTGGATTACTTTGTCAACGATTGTTTCATATCGGAATTCAAATAACGGCTCAGGTCAATGGTTTGCCATATGTTTCATATGTACGTGGCTAATACAATTAGCTTTTCTTCTGGGTCAGTTTTAGTGGAATACAATTTTAGAAGTCAATTAGCTGTTAGTCATCTAGAATGGTTAAGGGTTCTAGCTTCCATATTAGCTAAACAGGAGAATTTTCTCCTACCATACCAGTACTGATAGCGGTCATTATGTCGTAGAAATACTTTTGGTCGGTATTAAGCTCTTCCCAAATTATTTCAGGTAATAATGTAGGTATAACGGTAGTTTCGACTATCGGCATTGTTTGACAAGTTTGTAATTGAGATCCGATTGCGTCTGAAAAGCACTTAGGTTCCATAGTTTTTCCGTCTAAATGTAATAAAAGATGACGTATTGGTAACTCATTTGAATGCAATTAACAGATATTCCACTTTTATGGCCTGTTGAATTCCTCCTCCATCAGACGAATAACACCATCTTTGAAACCTGCATCCACTACAGTTCCAACGCACCCAAGAAAGCTAATTCACTCACATTTACCGCCTTAGATTTCAAACATAATAATATAGTGTCTTTTATATTTTTTAGCAGTCCTCGACTCACAGGTGACATGACCAAAATAGTTGTTTCCTGGCTTCGATATTCTTTCTTATTCTTCACAGATGAAACTATATCGACACCGCCTATCATCATTTTTCTGGTTGATCTTTGGTCGAGTAAAAATCTTACTTTCTATTGGCAACACGACACCCTTTTAAACAGCAATAATTCCCGATATCTTTGCACTTGCAGCTGCAGATATTAAATAATCTATGGGACTCTGTTACAAATGTTGTAATATTTTCTTGGTATTTAATGTTGGTTTGACGGCCTTGAAACGAATCAATTTGAAGATTCTTTTTACACTTACAGTTGGCAGTGAAGATTTTTGCCATATTTTTAGAACTTCACCCGCTAGTCTTTCAGATATTTCAAGATATATTTTTATCGGACTTCAATTCATGTTTTATGAACAGATAACATAACACCGGATCATTATACGTAGGTAAGTGAGAAACAGGTAACTTCTCCGGCAAACCTGAGACAAGACACCTCGTCGTTTGCCGTGCTTTAACTTGAAACATATTTCTACAATCAAGACAAGTAATAAGTACTAATTACAGTTATAAGCTAAGCTACAAGCAATACGAAAAATTCGATTTACAGTAAATATTCCGATTCCAGCTGTAAAATTTGATGTAACAAAAAAATGAAAGGCGAACAAGTGAACTGCTGTAAGGGCGCGACTAATAATAATACCCAACGATTACCCTCCTCCCGCCCAACCGACGCGAGGGGCGCAATCCGCGAACGAGCGGAATTAGCCGAGTCATAAAAGGCAAGAGAGTTTTAAGCGTTGCGATCTTAAGCTGCTCAGCTACAGAAACAAAAATTTCAACAGCCGAAATTAAGAATTAGATTAAAGTTTATAATTTTTAAATGTTACTTGTTAAGAGTAGATAAAATAATTTTTTTAATGGTAAAGAGTGAGTCTGTTAGATCAAATGTGCTGGAATGGAAATTGAAATCATGACATATACGGCGGAATGGTTCGTTTAACTCAAAATTTGTTCTAGAAAATTTTAAAAGTAAGGGTCTAAACTGCCTGGTAGGGCGAGCGGGAACGTTAAAATTAATATCAGATAAGAGAGATGGGCTACAGACTGACCCATTCATGAGTTTTACAAGAAATATTATACCAAGCATCTCCGTACGTCTAGCGAGTGTCGGGAGATTTATAAGTTTTAAACGGTTAATGTGAGGGGGAAGATTTAAACTGGAATCCCAATGCAAATGATTTAAGTAAAAATTGTTTTTGAACGGACTCTAACTTATCCGAATGGACTTGGTAACTAGGGTTCCAAATCACAGAAGCATACTCCAATATAGGCCTCACCAGAGATGTAAAAAGAATTTTTGTGGTAAGCGGATTTCTACATTCTTTAGACCAACGTTGAACAAAACTAAGAGCGCCTTTAGCTTTAAAAACCGTGGAAGTTACGTGAAGATTAAAATTGAGTTTGGGGTCCATAGTTACTCCCAGATCAACAAAACTGCATACTTCCTCCAACGTAAAGTTTTGTATTTCGTATGAGGTAGGGTCTACAGCTCTACGTGAAAAGCACATCGTTTTACATTTTTTAAGGTTCAATGACATGTCATTTCTATCACACCAAGAAACTAGGTTGTTTAAGTCTGTTTGCAACTGACATCTTTCACTGTTTGAAGTATATGTTTTAAAAAGTTTTACATCGTCACCATATAATAAAACTTTTGAAAACTTAACAACAGATGATATGTCGTTAATAAATAACAAGAACAGAATTGGACCAAGATGGCTACCTTGAGGAACGCCCGAAGGAACATTGATTATGTCAGAAAAAGTATCTTTAAATATGACTTGTTGAATTCTATTACTAAGATAAGAAGCAACCCATTTTAGAAATATTGGTTGAAAACCAAGAAGATCAAGTTTATTCAAAAGAACTGAATGGTTTACTTTATCAAAAGCTTTACTAAAATCTGTATATATAACATCAGTATTCTTATTCTCCCTAAAGCCCATTGATACATGTGATACAAATTCAAGCAAATTAGTTGTGGTAGATTTCCCTTTACGAAAACCATGCTGAGAACAAGAAATTAGTGGAGAGATCCGAGAGGTTATGTCGTCTGTTATAATTGCTTCAAAAAGTTTAGGTATTGCAGGCAACTTTGCTATTCCCCTATAGTTTTCAATAGATGACCTAAATCCACTCTTATGCAAAGGAATTATAAATGACTTTTTCCATATGGATGGAAATAAGCCTTGCATAAGAGATGAGTTAAATAGTTTTGTTAGGGGTTGGTATATATATTTGGCACATTTCTTAAGAAAGCATGAGGGAATCATATCTGGGCCATAATTGTAGGATTGTTCTAACATATTTAACTGATTTAAGACGTCTGCTTCGGAAATGGTAGGTGCATTAATGACAGAAATCGGACATAACTTGTGCTGATGCGGAACATTTTGTGGAGATTTTGAATTCAGCGAACATATTAGAAATGGTGTGATTGTCACTGGACATACTAGACTTATATTTCATAGCGGACGGAAAATTAGAAATCCTGCGTTTGGAGTTGACGAAACCGTAAAACAATTTTGGATTACGTATAATATTATTTTTTACTTTATTTATATAATTACTATAACATATTTTGTTAAGTTCAGCAAATTGTCGACGCAATTTAGAATATTTTGAATAGTTAGCAACTAAACCAGTTTTTTTAAAAAGTTTAAAAGCACGAGATTTTCTATTTTTTTAATTTACATAATTCTTTCGAAAACCATAAATTAGAACTAATTTTTTGAGTAACAACACACTTCGGAACATATTTTTCAAATAAGTTTACAATAGTTTCATTAAAGTGGGAAGCACTAAATTCAATATTGCCACTGTAATCTGTCCAAGTTATTTTAGAAAGTTCGTAATTAATCTTCTTAAAATTAGCTTTCGCAAAGTTGAACCGAAAACAAAGGTCTTGTGTATTATTATAAGCAAAGTTGGCTATGATTTCGATGTTAATTTCCATTTGGCCGAACCAAAGGATCACATCGGACAACAGAGAACATTGAAGCGTTATCGACGTAAACTAGATCTAAGAGCTTACCAAATTCGTTTGAAATTAAATTAATTTGGTTAAAACCCAACTCCGACATTTCATTTAAGAACTCGTTAAAACATGAACGACTACTAATAGGGATGGTGTGATCATCAATAGATTTCCATGATACGCACGGTAAGTTGAAATCTCCCAAAACAATCATGGGATCAGTATCATTAACCATTGAGAAAACATTACTTATTAATGAAGCATGCTGCATATATACAGATATGTCCGAGTGAGGCGGTATATAAGACAATGTTAAGTAGATATGGCCACTATTAGTGCAAATACGAATGCACTTAAATTCAATGAAGTCTGCATACGGAATATCGACTTCTTCAGATGGAATTGAAGAATGAACAGCAAACAAGACGCCACCTCCTTTTCTGTTCAGCCAGTCATATCTAAAGATTTCGAATTCGCTGTTGAATATTTCGTTATCAAAAATGTGGGGCTTTTGCCAAGTTTCTGTCAAAGCAATGATTTTAAAGTTACAATGAATGCTATTTAGATACAAATCAGTAAGTTTTGTATTAAGCCCTCTAACATTTTGATAATAAATAATCAGCGAATTATTGTTAATTAGTTTTTTGTATCAACGGGATTTCTTGGCATTTTAGTGATAACTACAGGGGGCTTATCACGTTTGTGCTCGAATTCGCGCACAAAGACCCCAGATGTCCAGAATGAGTTGTCAAGTATCAATTGAAAATTGTCAGCGGATACGTCGACCGTTTTTAATTTTGACGAGATGTAACTGTTTATATCCTCGACTGTGGTATCCGCAGCAAGTCTCGAGATAAAAATTGCTTTTTTCCGCGGTATTACCACTAAGTTTTTATTAGCTGACTTGGAGGTATTTGGAGGCGGATCTTGAGAAGTTTTCCGCTTACCGTATTCAGTAACAGTTTTCTCTGTATCCTGAGCAGACGGAACCTTCTCTCCTTGAGGACAAGGGGATGCAAGATTTATGAGGCCAATAGCGGGTGGGGGCATTCTTTTTAAGGAAGATACAGTGGTAACTTCATCAGACGGACGTTTTCGTTTAGGTTTTGGATTCTCATCCCGAGTATTTAGGCATTGAAATGATTGAAACAGCGTTTCATAATGCCTAAATTTTTCAGTAAGGGTTTCAAGCTCTCGACCAATCTCCTTGAAACCATTGCGCGGCTGCTTAAAAACTTTAAACAATTCAATTTCAGTTGTTCTGCATTTAAAGCAAGACCAGCGCAAGCCCTTACTGTCAAGAATGGAATCCAAAATCCTATCTGTCAGTCCAGCACATTTAAGATGGGCAAGCCCATCACAAAGCTAACAAGAAACAAAGCGTTCCGACTCGCCTTTCACAGAGCAGTTCGGAAAGTAACAAGTCATAATGAACAAAAACAGTATTAAACAAAAATATAAAAAATGTTAAATAATAAAAGTAAAAAGCGCGATGACAAAAATATTTATAGCAAATGAATGCAATAGTTAGTTATCAAAGATAACAACCAATGTAGCGAGCAGTTTGAGATGCACTGTAACACACGAAAAGTAAGAAACTCGCGATCAGCTGTGGACAAAGATGGAAATAAATAAAAACTGGAAAGAAATTTAAGTAAGCAATATAAATTAGCACTAAGAATTGCTATATTTAAAATGTAGCAACAAAAACAAATTGAAAATGACTCGGCACAATAAATTAAAATTAGCCAGAACAGAATTAAAGTAAAATCAATTGCTTCACTAGCACAATATAACACTGATACTTATCTTAAAAGATCACTTAATACAGAAATTTTCACAATAAAGTTTTAAATATAAATTAAATAAATTCGCCAGAGCACCAAATTCATAGCTGAGCACGAGAAGGGTTGCCAGATGACTAAAGAGTATAGGTATTAGGTTTTTTTTACTTTTTTTTAAATCAAACCACTTTATTCGACTTCAAACTTAAGACTGTACAGAATTGACAGATTACAGTCAGTTGCTTACTTAAATCTACCGTTTTTTTTGGATATTGTCGGCCTGGTATTGTGGAAAGAGAGTGCCTGGGAAAATTAGCATACATATAGAATGGGGGAAGTTTTGGAGTGTGAAATTAGGAATGTGAAATGAAAGTGCGGAACGTAGCTATGTTATTATAATATGGTTGGAGAGTGATATATAGTATATGTTTTAAGAGCATTAATTTTTATCTTACTCTAACATAGCATCGCTTAGAACATCAAACAACGTTTATAAAATGTTTGCGAATTTATGAGTATTTGGCATAAATTTTCAAAATTTCAAGTCGATGGAGGCACCTCTAAATATAGCGTGAAATTACTGATTTTTCTTGTGTTTAATATTTACCTAAAACAGCAACTTTCTACAGGTACATATACCGAAACAGAAATCAAAAATTAATAAAAATCGCTCCACCCTAATGTATATACTTAACCCGATAATTATTATTGTGGTTAGCAATAAAAATTTATTTCTAATGGAATTATTAATTTGTTTAATTTCTGAATTTTGTCAAATTGATTTTTGATTGTGATTCTAAAATTTTTAATACATGAATTCTTTCGTATCCTTGGAATTCGATAAATTCTTTTACCTCTTGGTCCTGGTTATGATAATATTCGGAATCAATTTCTACAGCCACATTGAACTGAACTAGGTTAATTCCTTTTATTGTTTCGTTATTTACTTTATGCGTTCCATCGATTATAATGTTACCATGACTTAAATCTATTACAGGATAGTTCTTTTCTTGGATTATGTTACAATGTGCTTCTTTGTTTAATACTAAACATATTGTTTACATATTTATTTGCTTCAATTGTTTTTACAGTTTCTTACAGGAGTATAATTATTGTTACATATAGTGACTAAGTTGTCTAATTGTAATTTGCCTTGTTTATACTTAAAGGTGTTAGTTTGAAAGTTTGGCATATTTTTTATGATTGGATATTTATGTATAATATTACAATAAAGGTGTCTTGTATTCTTAGTATGTGAATTCTTCCATATTCTAAAACATTAATAAGTGGAACATTTTGTTGCAGAATAGAAATCTCCATTCTTTGCAAAATTTATTGTAGTAGTTAAGTCTAATAATTCTCTAGGGAATTAGAGGAGTGTTTGATATTTCATTCTTTTGATGTTAAACCTATGTATTAAGGTTTCAAAGTTTGAAATTATTTTTCGTCGTAAATTATTATTATTATTTATTAAATCGTGAAGGATGATCTTGATTTCTACCTAGATGATCTTCTGGTACACCTGTTATGAATTTTAATACTGAACCTTGGAAATCAATTGATCGTTTACGTCTGTCATTTGCAACAGTTGGTTACTGAGGATTTCTATACGATTGTTTAAGTTTCGTCAGTAACGTCTTGCTTGCTTCTAACGTTCCTTATATCTCGGAGTATGGTTTCAGGATTGCAGTAAGATTCGTCATATGGAATAGATATTCTTCTTTCTCGAACACGTAGGTTGGATCTGTTTCCGGCAGTATGTATTTCATGTTTTGAAGGCTCGATATTTTCTGAGCCGTCGTGATGGACCTTAGGCTTAGGCCTATGATTATTTGAGTTGCGAAGGTTATTCTTGTGTACGACCCTCTCCTTGGTTGTTAAGATCGTGTCCTCACGATTTTCTTTAACGCGAGTTATTTCTAATATTGTGGAACTCAACTGTTCAACTAGAGCGTTCGATATCGAATGGCTGGGCTTAGTCATTGTGTGTTGTATATGTAATTTTTCTTATAATGCTCATGACGCGATGCTTTTAAATATAGACTCATTATCAGTCATGAGTTGTGAGCAGAATGGGTATATTTGAGTGCGAACTTCTTCTAGAATTCTATGGAATTTTGTTTTCTAGTTTCTTAATACACGCATATTTTGAATGTATCTATGCTTGTTAAGTATGTGGTATTGTTAATGTGCAATATGTTCATTTTTATGGATGTACCTATGCCTTCTGGTATTGGGGGTTTTCCATATACATACTTGTTTTGTTGGGTGACGGTCATATTTATTTTCGGTGCATATGACACATATTTTTGCTAGTTTCTTGGTATCTTCTCTCAGAGTTGGCCAATAGCATGTTTCTAATATTTCTTTTGTATTATTTTATGCGCTTCTATGTGCTCTTTCGTGAGTGTGCTTCATTATTTCATCTCGTTCTTTCTCTACTACTATGTCTTTCGATAGATGTTGGCAAAATATCTTTTTCGTTGAGACAAATGTAATATCTATAATGTCGCGTATTTCGTAAAAAGTTTCTAGTTGCATGTGGAAAGCTGTTGTGATATTTGGATTTATTATTTTTTTCAATGTTCCAATTAAATCATTTTGTGTTGTGAAATGAACGATGAACCTTTTGTATTTTGGAAATATCGTGGTTTGTGTTAATTGTGGTTCGCTTAATTTTATTATAATTATTTGAATTTTAAATTGATTTATAGGAGCGGCTACTTTCTTTATTCTTTCTGGAGCTGAGGTTTCTGTAGAGCGCATGGACTCGTTGGTTGTTACAAAGACCTGTCTGCTAAGTGCGTCTGCTATTACATTTGGAGAACCTGCTTTATATTTTAATTTGACTCCATATTCTTCTATCTGATTTTTCCATCTGTTGCTGTTGTAGCGGCAGAATTATGCCGAGTTGACAGACCTTGGCCGGATAAAAATCCGGGTCCGTTCCGGTTACGTAGACCCGACTGTCGTGGTTTTCCATCTCTTTAGTGGTGATCAGTGTAAATTGTTAAATTCGTTATGCCATACAAGCAGTTTCTAAGTTTACGCAGTGACCATACAATCCGCGAGCATTCTTACTCATTCGTGGAGTAATTTTGTTCGGTTTGTGTCAATGTGTGTGATATGAATGCAATTGGGTTTCTTGCATGGGCGTCAATCGTGAGTTCGAATTCTTTCTCGAAGTCTGGCTGATATAATTTAATTTGCTCTTTTAATTTATTTTTTAAAGATTCAATTGCTTTAATGGCTTCTTCATCTAATTTTATTTTTATGTTCGAGTTTTAGTTTTTTGATATATTCTCACCTCGCAAAAATATTGTGAGTGATTTTGTTATTCGGGCGAAAGTTTTTATAAATGCCCAAGAATGATCAAAGTTCTTTTAAGTTTTCAGGGGTTTTGTACCTATCTATGGCTTCGATTCTTTTGGGGTCTACTGTAATCCCACCGTTTTGAATAATGTGCCCTAGGAATTCTGTTTGTGTCTGAAAAAATGTGAATTTTTGTCTGAAACTTTCATATTGGCTTTATGTAAAGTTTGTATGATATTGGTAATGTCTTTCATATGTACAAGGTCTGTCGCAAAATAACCATAACTTTTTAAATATAACTGTTTCTGGTGGCGCCACCTATTGGTGGGTATATGAAATAAAAATTTTGATCTCTTGTTGACATTTCGTAAAAATTTTAAGACAATTGGATAACTACAATCGATGTTATCGATCAAAAAGTGACAGCAGCTTTTGGTCATCGGCTCATCAAAGAGCATATATTAAATTTTGTTTTAAACTTGGGAAAACGTTTACTGAAACATTTCAAATGATAAAAAAAATGTATGGTGATCAGTGCCTATCCCGTAGTAATGTGCATGAGTGGTTTAAGCGATTCCAAGAAGGTCGTAAGGACCTCTGTGACGATCAGAAGTCGGTCGTCTTCAGAAATCAAAACTAAAGACAATGCTGATTTGTTTTTACGATTCCGAGGGTATTGTACACCGAGAGTTCGTCCCACCTGGCCAAACGATTAATGCTGTGTTTTGGCTTGGTGTTATGAAGCGTCTTTTGTCACGCATTCGTCGTGATCGACCACAATACCGTGAGGCAGGGTCCTGGCGCCTGTTGCAGGATAATGCGCCGTGTCATCGGTCGACGCTTGTCACTGATTTTTTGACAAAAAACTCCATATTAACCATTAATCACTCACACTACTCACCTGATCTGGCACCCTGTGATATTTACCTATTTGGAAAACTTCATTTGCCCATGGAAGGACACTGGTTTCAGGACATTTCAGCTATCCAAAAGGCGACGACCGATATTCTCAAGAGCATTCCGAAAAATGATCTTAAACACTCATTTCAAATGCTAATTGACCGGGCTAAACGCTGTATGGAAGCACAAGGAAACTACTTTGAATAAAAAAATATAACTTTTGAAAAATATTAGTTTTTTGTTGGTTTTTTTAACAGTCCTGTTTCTTTTGCGACAGGCCTTGTATGTTGTTCAGGTGTAGCTGAATATATTAGGACATCATCAATATATACATGTGCACATTTGCCAATATAAGGCCTAAATATGTCATCAGCACATCTCTGGAAGATTGAGGAGGAGTTCTTTAGTCTGAATAGTAAACGAAGAAATTCGTATTTCGCACTATTTATTGAGGAGGCTGTTTTTTCCCTGTCTTGTTCCTTGATCATGATTTGGTGAAATCCTGATTCTAAATCGAGAGCGGTGAAATAATTAGCGTTACCTAAATTCAGTAGCATCATTGTTATGTCTGGAATAGGATATCTGTCTGAGTTGGTTACTTTATTTAATTTTGAAAGTCTATTACCATCCTTTTTGCTTTACCTTTATCGTCTGTACCTTTTTTTGATACTGTCCCAATGGGCGAGTTATATGGACTTTTACTTGGTTGGATTATTTTATTTTTCAATAATTTATTTATTTCTTCTACAAATCCTCTATCTGTGTGTGTATAGGGATAATGTATTACCCATACTGGTTCGTTAGTTTCAGTTCTGATTTCAGCTTCAACCGTAGTTTGTATGGTAGTAATTCATTGTTATGATTGTCTTGCATTCAAATTTTTATCTCCTCTTAATATTTTTGTTCTCCTACAGTGTAGTTTAGGTTAACTGAATCTGTAATTTTTGAGAAACTAATGGAGTAATCGAAAATATTTATGTTGGCTTTCATTTATTTTAAGCCTTTAATGTCTCTAATAAAATCATAATATTTGAGTTTATCTAACTCTAAGAATTCCATATCGAATCCTTGTAAATTCACTTCTCTTTTTTGGGTTATTACTGATTACCGGTATCTATTTGTAAAAAAACTGGATTACCATTCGGAGATGTTCTTTGTAATCTGTGCAATCCATTCCTCTTTATAAAAGATGTTTGATTGTTGTATTCACTTGTAGTAGGTTCATTGTATAGGGAATCGTTGTCGGGTTGATCCTGGTGATTTGATTTAGTTTCCTATCCTTTAGTCGTTGTTAATTGAATGATCCTTCTCGATCTCTTTTATTAAAGTGGTTAATTGGATTTCAGAAAGAATTAAAGCTTGTTGTTGCTATGGTTGTTGGGGAACATCCAGCTGCACTGGTTGAGTAGGTTGTCTATATTGAGCGGACGAATCTACTTCCATTGGTTCTACGGGTTGCAGGGGTCTAGTTTTTATGGGTAATTTCTCTTTGGGATAAAATCAAATTTAGTGCTCGATTTCTTTGATCGTTATAAATGGTGAGAGATATAGTGTTTTGTCGTATGCTCATCATTTCTTCCTCTAGGACGTATTGAGGACGTTGGTCTGCATAGGAATCGTCTAGTCGATCGATAATGTCTTCAAAGTTTAATTTCGTATTATTATTTATTAATATTTGTGCTGCTGTACCAATGCTTTTAGATTGTATAATTCTGAGAGCTTGCACGTATTTATTGTGTCCTTCGAAATTTTTAATGCTATCCATTAGTCTGGTAGCCATTTTTCTCTATGCTCTGTATTCATTTTGGTCACCGTTGAACATGGTGAGGATCTTGAATATGGTTTTGTTTTCACTGAGACTATGTCCCCTTTCAATTTTTATGACCGCCTTATAAACGGCGGTTTCATCGCGGTCCCTGCTCGGGCGCCAGTTAATATTCTTATCAAAATAAATTAAGCCCAAGTAAAAGGACTGTTTCTTTACTGATGTTTATTATTACTAATGACGTAGGTAGTCTAACAATTAAGAACGTTGTTTGCTTGATTACAATTCTTAATATGGAATTTACTTAGGCTTACGAAGGATTTTATAAACGGAATCCTTTTTACCGCGGTCCCTGCTCGCTCCCTGCTAATATTCTTATCAAAATAAAAATATATTTTTTATAAGTAAAAGGACTTTTTTTATAGTAGGAGGAGAAGCATCGAAAGCCGGAGTGCAGAACTTTAATACGCTAAATCTAACCTACTCCCAACTCAAGACTCTCCCCCAGAACCACCAGATAAGGTATTACTTCATGGAAGTGACAAGACACTTTACGTCTCCTCTAAAGCACGGACGGACTGGCGCCTATTCTGCTGTAATTTTCTTAATTTAGTCATGATGGAAGTTGCCGCTTGGCGAACAGCTATCCACTTGTCAGAGGACTGACACATAATCTTGTCTAGTTATCCACATAAGGATGTCTGGTATAAGTCTGTGGGTCTACCGTCCTTTGGTTGAGGTTTGCCACCGTTGCTGCCATTTAATTATGCTCTTTGTTCTCTCCTCTCTTTTTTTGATTTCTGTAATTGGCGCTGATTGCTCATATAATCTCGCGAATTCGCATCCCTGGATGTCTATGGGCGGCATACCAGCTAGTACTTCAGCTGCTTCGCTGGAAATAGTTCGGAAAGCACTTGTTACTCTTATTGCTGTGAGTCTATGCACCGCATTTATTGGTCTGGCATACGCTTTAATTTTTAAAGCCTGTATCCATACTGGAGCTGCATATAATATAACTGAGCTCATCGCTTTTGCTATTAGAAGTCGACGGCTGGGGCGCTTTATTTGCAATGCTTGCCAAGTGCTGCTTAAATTTCAGTTTGGAGTCCAATATTACCCCTAAATACTTCAACTGTGGCCGTGCAGTAATCACGCACTCTCCTATAGAGATAATTATTTTTTCTTTTATTTTCCTGGTGCTTATGAGCAATACCGAGTTTTGTGTTCAGCCAGTTCTAAACTCATGGAAGAAAACCATTGCCGCAGACCATTTATGCATTAATTACATTTATTTTACGAGTTGTTTAGCTACTGCTACCACTGTAAGGTCGTCCGCGTATGCGATTAGCTTAACGTTTTTTGGTTGTAGAATTCTTAGCACCCCATCATACACGAGCTTCCATAAGAGAGGACCTAACACTGAACCTTGTTACATTCAACTTGAAATAGGGTAGCTCTTGATGCCTTCGGTGGTGTCGTAGATCAGCCTTCTATTTTCTAAATATCTCATAACGATATTTATGAGGTACTGAAGGGCACGTATTTCATATAAGGCTTCGAATATATTTGTCCATTTGGCAGAGTTGAATGCATTCTTCACATTCAGGGTGATCAGCGCACAATATTTTTTGTACCACCTTTCGCATTTGGGTTGCTGCCGCTTATTTTTGAATTTGGACATACAGATTTTATAAGCAGTCCCCCAGGGGTCTATATCTTCTTTGAAACGGTTTTCGTTTTCGCCGCTTCGACGTAGAGCTGCGTGACAGAGCTTTCTCAGCGTGGCAATTTCTTCATTCCACCAGTATACAGGTCTTCTCTTATTGTGACATTTCGTCCTTCGCAATGTAGCGTCGGATGCTGCCACCTGTTCCTTTCGTAATGCGGTTACTAAGTGGACGCCGCCTTCGCCTGGTGCTATTGCTGCACTTCAGGCTGTCTCAAAAACGTCAGTATCAAAATCTGTTTGCTTCCAGCTTCTTTTTCGTCTAGTGTTAATGCGTGAGGGTTCCTGGGCCCGAGAGAACGAAGCTTCTGCAATGATTGCCATGTGGTCACTATTTGTAAACATGTCTGACACCTCCCACTGCGTCATTTGCAAACATCAGGTCTATTATAGAGCCTTTATTTCCTTTTATATAGGTATTTTTGATGCCACTATTAATAATTGTGAGGTTGGTTTGGCTCAGGAATTCTAGAACTAGGCGCCTACGATGGTTTGAACTTCTGCTACCCCAATCAGTAGACCATGCATTAAAGTCGCCTGCCATTATTATCGGCGATTTGCATCTGCTTTCTAAAGATAATTCAGAGAGGAAGTCTTCAAATTCTCTAATGGATGCGCTGGGACGGGCATAACAGCTTACGAAATATATTCCTCCTATTTGCGCCCATGTGAAACCATTTTTTGCTTCTCTGCAGCAAGATGTGAATGATAGTCCGTTGCAGGACCATATTGCAGCTTTGTGACTTACATATATCTGTGATCCAAGTACTTTCCGAACGTTGGCAATATTGCTCACTCAGTAAGGCGACATCAATGTTGCTTTCTTTATGGTTTGTTGCAGCAGTGCTTGTGCTGCGGCGCAGTGATTGAACTTCAGCTGCAAGATTCTCATTTTTTCGTTGTCTTTAGCAACTGTAAGTACTTAGGGCAAGTCGTTCTCAGAACTGAGTGCTCCCCTTTGTACAGCATGCAATTTGGTGTATTAGTGCATACTTTTGATACATGTCCCAGGCTTCCACAACGTGTGCAAAGAGAGGACCTGTCGATAACACTGCAACATTTAAGTGCCATGTGGCCTGGATGGAAACATCTGTAACCGCGGGAAACAGGCGAGTACTTCCGGAGGCGACAGATCGACCACCCGATTTTACTTTGCTTATTTTAAGGACAGTCTTAGCGTCTTAAACACGCATGCATATAAGGGCTATTTGAGTGCCGCTTCTTGTCTTCCACATATTTTTGATATTTGATGGCCCTATATTCTGAAAACCGCACTGCTGTTGTAACACGACGCAGATTTCTTCCGGGGTGGTTATCTCGTCCAGATCCTTGCACATTATGGTGACGTTGTGCGTTTTTGGTAGTATTACAGCTATTTCACTCCCCCTCGACAGAACTGTCTTTCGGTACAATCTTAATGACCTCACTTTATAACCCCTGCGCTTTATCGCTCGCGTTTTTAGGTTATTTAGTGGGTGGTAAGTAACCTGATAATTTTCGTATCCTCTTTGGCGTATGCTTTTCTCTGGGGATAGGGGATACTTGCGACGCTTTCCCTACCATAGCTCTTTTCAGCGGATTCTCTGGGCTTTCAGACTGGTTGTACAGGCTTGTTATGCAACTTACAAGGTCGCGCATAGCTTGATTAATATGCCTCTGATCAAACGTCATAGTTTCAAGCTCCTTGATTTTTGTGCCCAGTTTACAAAAAATATTGCCAGGTTCACTGCTTTGCATTTCCTCAGATTTTCCGCCTTTGTTATGTTGGTCGGCATTTCCACAATTTTGTATAGGTCCAGCAGCGATGGTCTCATTTTTGCCTTTTGGAGGCGTTCTCAGAATCTTTGAATTCCTCCGAAAAGGATTCTCTGGTGTACTTCTCAAACTATTTTCGGAGGCTATTTCTCTGGCAGAAATAGTTGGGAACACCTGTCAATGGGTATGTTCAGTCCTTTGTGCTAAAACCTTAGTTGCTTTTTTTATGGCTGGCAATGCCGTAACCAAAGCCAAAGCGAAGAAGAAGAAACGAAAAAGGAGAAACAGCTGATCGAACAAAACAAAACGGCAGATTAAAATTAAGAGCACGTTTTGTTTCGCTGTTTTACGGCGAAAATCTAATTTAAGTTTTATTTTGTTTAATTTACCACGAAAAGGGGCAAGTAAGTAAAAATAAAATTTTTAATACAAATCTGATTTTACTTATCTGTTTGCTAGGTTCAGTATCCAAATTGAAAGGTCCAGTCTCCCGGTAAGTCGTTACCTAGACTATGGCTCTTTTACTAATTATTATTTAGAGATTTCGCAAAATGTTTAGGGACTGTTTCTTTATTGATGTTTATTATTTATAATGATGTAGGCAGTCTAACAATTAAGAATGTTGTTTGCTTGATTGCAATTCTTAATATAGAATTTCTATAATGAACTGGAGCTCTGTGATTGGTTAGTATTATCTGGTACTGTGTGTAAAAGATAAGACTCTGGAATGTTTCGGTTTCCGCTGTGATTCACTTAGCAACTTATGTGGTATATTTTGTGTTTAGTATTGATCGTACTTAGTTTGATACATATGTACTTATATTATCTCGCGCTACGCTCCTTTGCAGGGGATACCCTGCTTCCCCTGACCCTGCTCCTGGCCAGAACCTCCGCCACTCCAGGATGCCTCCCCTCCCGGAGGTGCCACAGGTCAAGCTGGCACCACTCATGGAAGAGGGAGCAAGTGGCAGTCCTCTAAATGCAGCTTCTGCCAACCTTCAGGAGAGATGCCATACAGCAGTCTACTATAAATTTATAAAATGTAAGACAAATAACAAAAAGTATAATACATATTTTATTTTAGTAATCATTTTTTAATACGTCTTTATAACAGCATTTAATTTAGTTTATTTGAAGTAATAAATGAAGAAATAAATTTTATGTAGGTATGGTTTAATCTCATTTGCAGTAGCTACACGCATTATTGTAACACTTCCTTATAAAAAGTAATTTCAATAATAACTTCAGTTTATGAACCACTGTTTTTTCAAGCACATAAGTATGCCCAAATGAATCTTATGAGAGCGCAATGTAAATGATTAGCCAACAACACCGCTTCTACCGCCCGCTTACCATAGAATTTCCAACTATTTGGGGGTTTCCCCGTGGAAACGAGTCAGCATTTTGCTCTCTCACAACGCAGTGTTGCCAATTTCAATATACTGTAGTAATTATAAAAAATGTCTTCAATATGCTCGTAATTTTCTTAAACTAACTCAAAATCAGAGTCGAATGCTATTATTTATAAATATATTATCTTTTTTTATTAGTTTGATTTTAGTTTTGATATTTCATATTATGAAAAATTATAATTGAAATATTAGATGTGTACAAAACTACTTACATATGCGTATTGAGTAATGGCAACATTGTTCGAATGAAAACGAGAACCAAACGCTTGCCGCTCGTAGCGAAGGGAGCGGAATTCGCTGTTTCTGCTATTATCGTTTGTATTCTATTTGTGTGATTAGCCACTCTCAATTAATAATGCCATACCGCGCAAATATATTTTTATTTGATGATTTTTTATATTTTTGAAAATATGTGTTCCCTTTCTTTAGCGCGTATTATTATATTAATACATTTCCAGAGGCAACTTATATTTTTAAAATTTAACAAAACTATAATAGAAAAGAACCTCAATTCTTTGAATATTTTGATAAAACAACCAAACGGAAAATATCACAAATTATATATTTATATAATAATTTTCATTAAATGGAACTGCAATATGTTTAAACAAAATATATATTATGGTCACAAGTATCTTTTCTTTTTTATACATACAGATATATAAAACTGCCTTGTATATGTACGTATAAAAGCCCACAACTTGAGAAAAGTTTTCCCAATTGTAGCTAAAATTAATTTTTACAACTCGCATCACCATCATTAAGTGTTCTATCACATGTACAGTGGTGTGAACAAAATAGGAACAACCATAAAGGAAGTTTTAAAATGTGTTTTCTTATTAAATAAAATAGTTTATAGATACAAGTATAACTCATATAATTTTTTCCTACCAGTGATTAGAATTTCCCACCATGCAAAGGTAAATAAAAACAAATATTAATGCGAAACTCTAAAACCTGCAAATTATGTTTACCTCTTTTTGTTCACACAACTGTAGAATGCCGATATGAAGTAAACTTAGGCTCTTTAATTTGTGTACAATGTGAGTATTGCCGCAACCATTCTGCGATGAACATTAAGCTACGGAGGAATGTAATGATTTTTTTCGCAACTTTTTATGCCCTTCCCTCCGTAAACTGATATTCCCCTCATCAAGCCCTCTTTCACTAGCCACTTTGCGGGCTAAAAATGTGCCCATCCCTGGTTAATACTGTCGTCATTATATCCCCTTTTGGAATTTTGAGGCATCTTCCGTGGCATCCATTTACTCATTTCCAACTTGGGAATCCTCAGCTCAATTTTTTGAGAAGAAGAAATTCATGGGATCCTGAGCTTGCAAAGTTACGGCCCTGATCCGCTATAATTCGTGGTGCAGGGGCTTCACTGCAATGCAGTTAAGGAAAATGTAACGAAGTGATTTTATGAAATGTTATCAAGAAATAATTTGCTTATTTTTGTTTGTTGCTTGATTTTGTCTCAAAGCCTTAAACTTTATGTAAAGAAAAGTTAATGAAATGTTTATAAACAAAGAGTAAAAATAACAGCAGACGTGTTAGAATATTGTGATTTAAAGTGAACGCACTAGGACGTGTGATTTGTCCGGAAGTCCGTGTTGGAGCGCAAGTACTTGTACTTTGTACGAGTATGTCAGTGCACGCGTATGTCGGAGTGCTAATATTTTGTAGGCAAGTGGATGTGCCATTTGATATAGGCGGCATATATTTACTTTGGCTTGTAAATGCGCAAATAAGCATAGTAGTAGAAATAGAGAAATTGTTACCAAGGTCTGATCGCATTTCGCGAAATTGTTGAACCCCTTCGACTTTGAAAAAATGAGAAATAAAAAACTTACAATTCCGCAAGAATTGAAATCAAAATTTATTCGTTATATCTGCATAAAAATATATATGTATGAAAAAAGTAGAACGTGGTCGTTTCCCGTCCGTTTTTTTCTTTTCTTTTTATGTGGTGTACATTGAAGTGATATCGTCGTTGGTGTATTTTTTTAACTGATGTGGGAAGCTCGCAAGAGAGAAGTACTTGTGTGTGTTGATGTGGTGTAAGATGTGGATTGTAGGTGAGTGTGGGGAATGTAGCATATTAGTGTGTTATATTTTAATGTGGGGGATGGTGTGTGACCGGGGTTATTGCTGTGTTTAGGTGTTCGATGTTCGACTAAGGCTCATTTTGCCATCCCGGCCCCAGTAGGCCAATATTTCAGACTAGGTTATTCTTTTTGTTTTAGCGGTAGAATTATGCCGAGTTGACAGCCCTTGACCGGAAAAAAATCCGGGTCCGTTCCGGTTACGTAAACCCGACTATCGGAGTTCTTGTAGTTGCTGGAGCGTGGCTACAACGCTGAGACCTGATGTGTGACGTGAACTCGGCTTTTGTTGCTGGCGTCGTGTCGACTTCCCATTCTATGGCCGACAAGACCGTGCATCCCGGCTTATTGGCGGTTGTCGTACTGCGCCGTGGTTGTGGCCGGCAGGATGTTGACCGATGTCATGCCTGGTAGTTCGGTGCAATATGGTGTGACGATACATATCTGGCACAGGTTTCCCGATGTAGACTCCTGTGTGTTGTGGGTAGACGCCAGACGATTAAATATGGCACAGTGAGGAACGGGTGCGGTCGACGACATACTGGGCATCGAATACGCTGCAAGTCTGCCGTATTAGTTTTGCGGGGATACCAAATTCAGACATCGCGGCATAAAGTCAGCTCCTGTAGGTACAGTCAAAGGCAGCTTTGAAATCAACGAAGAGGTGGTGTGTGTCGATTCTCTTTTCACGGGTCTTTTCAAAGATTTGGCGCAAGGTGAATATTTGGTCGGTAGTTCAGTTTGTTGACGGTGGGCTTTAATCTTTCACACAACACGCTCGATAGAACCTTATACGCGATGTTAAGGAGGATTATCCCACGGTAGTCGCGCAAATTGTGCGGTCTTCCTTTAGTGGATTGGGCAGAGCACACTTAAATTCCAATCGTTGTGCATACTTTCGTCCAACCTTATTCTACAAAGAAGCTGATGCATGCTTCATATCAGTTCTTCGCCGCCGTGTTTAAATAGCTCGGCCGGCAATCCATCTTCCCCTGTCGCTTTGTTGTCTTTAAGACGGGTAATTGCTATTCGAACTTCTTCAAGGTCGGGCAATGGAACGTCCATTTCGTCGTCATCGATTGAGGAATTGCCTTCTCCTGGCGTTATGCTTTCACTGCTATTGAGCATGCTGGAGAAATGTTCCCTACATAATTTTAGTATGCTTTGGGCATCGGTTACTGGACCACCTCCTTGGGTTCTACAAGAACACGTGTTGTGGTCGATTGTAACGTTGGAGTGCAAGTCTAGTGAAAAATCGTTCAGCTATCTGTTGTAATTGAAGCTTCTCGACGGCGTAACTTCCACGTGTTTGTTGACGTGCGTTTTTTTGCTACACAAAGGCGGATGCGAATCTTGGTTGCAACAAGGTATTGGTTACAGTCGATGTTAGGACCTCGGACTCTTACTCTTACAGATAAACATATTTCGGGCCCCGGCGAAGTCGATCAGCCTCAACCCATTTGGGAATGTTTCCTTATGGATGCTGAATTTACCGACTACCAAAGATACTTTCTTTGATCTCCCTGGCGTTAAAGTCGCCAAGCATGATTTGACATCGTGGCGGTGGCAGCTGACATAGGTGCGCTCCAAACGCTCATAGAAGGTATCTTTGGTCACATCATATATCTTCCGACGGGGCGTGGGTGCAAATCAGTGATATGTTGAAGAACCTCGCTTTCATGCTGGTTCCAAACCCAGCGCACAACCCTGTGAAAACTTTCCTCACTTGCGTGAACTTCTACACATGACTCCATCCTCGCTCTTCAGTTTAGCTAGTTAAAATACAAACTATTCAGAATTCACTTGATTTTAATGAGAACCAACTTGGAGCTTGCCACTAAAGCACGTATTAAATACAACAACAAAATTAAGCTCACGAAGATTGTGCCACCCTTACTTTTCAAGTGAGCCCGGTGTTTGTAAGACGCCATTCGAATATAGCCTCCTGGCCGCAAATCATCTAACTGGCACTGAAGTGCATGACACCTTTGATGTGGGTGTGCCACATAAGGTACCACAAAGAAACTCATGAACCTAATTTCCATCGCAACAAAGTTGATCTATTTCTGTAGTGGATGGTTAGTGGTCATTAAAAGTGGCTCACAACGTCAAGCGAAAACGGGTGTGGTCGAGTCACGTTGATCCGGCCCACACGGCTGGAAAGCCAGTATTAACGGTGAAGAAGGATTTGCTATTTGTTTGTTGCGATTGTCAGAAAATCATCTACTTCGGCTAAACTTTTAATAGGACATGTGCTTTCGACAATATTTCAAGGCTGCGCGCTTTGACAACAGAAAAGGAATTGTATTCCATCAGGAGACACATTGAAAGTGACTCGGTAGAAGAACTCGGCTTAGTTGGGAAGTTTTTATACATCCAACTTATAGTTTGGGCCGCGCACCAAATGATTATCACCTGTTTCTGTTAATGGCGAATAATTTTGGTGGTGAAAAATTCGTCTCTAGAGAAGCTTGTAAAAATCGAATTTACCTTAACAAATAATTGAACAAACCTATTAATATTTTTTTTTACCTTATTGGAATCATTATAAACTATGCTAAATAAACGCTTCAATTTAATGCAAAAAATGGATTTCTTTTTACTCAACGATGTCTTCATTTTCAAGTAAACTGAGATCAGTAGTCATAAGCAAAACCTAATACTAATATAGAAACCATATCTAATATACTGGAAACGACTATGGTATACACAAGTCGTTTTACATAATAGGGTATCACTTTCATGTTAAGGTCAAGTATATGTAGATATGTGCCAAGTAAAACAAATTATAATAGCTTAGGTTGAGTGGAAATTCTTTGCGCTCCTATCAAAAAATATCTTATTTGATACGCAGCATTCTCCCATAAATTGTATAATTGTAATTTGTCTATACTCGTAAATTTATCATATACTGTTCACTGGTGATCAGTGCTCTAAAAATTATTTTACAGGCCGATAATTATTATATACAGGAACATCAGTCGGTAATACTTTTGTTGTTGTCTAAATTCTTAACATTATAGCTGAAATTTGTTACAGAAATCGCAAAATGAAGCATAAAGAAATGGATATCATTTTATTGAAATTTAAAATCGGTATCAATTTATCTGACGATGTTGAGGTGTTAAATAATTATCTATTGGTCTAAATTTTATTATAACAAGTAAGGTAGGGCTAAGTTCGGGTGTCACCGAACATTTTATACTCTCGCATGATGAAGTGATAATAATTTACATATTTCTTTATTTTGCTGTAAAATTAATTAGATTAGATCAATTTGTGTACTTTGAGTATTGAATTGTATTTTCATTTCCTAATGTATATACATATTATACATAGAAGGCATCAGATGGAATTCAAAATAGCGTTATATTGGAAGAAGGCGTGGTTGTGAACCGATTTCACCCATATTTCGTACATGTCATCAGGGTGTTAAGAAAATATTATATACCGAATTTCATTGAAATCGGTCCAGTAGTTCCTGAGATATGGTTTTTGGTCTATAAGTGGGCGGCGCCACGCCCACTTTCAACTTAAAAAAAAGCCTGGGTGCAGCTTACTTATACCATTTCTTCCGTAAAATTTAGTGTTTCTGACGTTTTTTGTTAGTCGGTTAACGCACTTTTAGTGATTTTCAACATAACCTTTGTATGGGAGGTGGGCGTAGTTATTATTCGATTTCTTCCATTTTTAAACTGTATATGGAAATGATTGAAGGAAACGACTCTATAGAGTTTGGTTGACATAGCTATAGTAGTTTCCGATATATGTACAAAAAACTTAGTAGGGGGCGGGGCCACGCCCACTTTTCCAAAAAAATTACCTCCAAATATGCCCCTCCCTAATACGATCCTTTGTGCCAAATTTCACTTTAATATCTTTATTTATGGCTTAGTTATGACAGTTTATAAGTTTTCGGTTTCCGCCATTTTGTGGGCGTGGCAGTGGACCGATTTTGCCCATCTTCGAACTTAACCTTCTTATGAAGCCAAGAAATACGTGTACCAAGTTTCTTCATGATATCTCAATTTTTACTCAAGTTACAGCTTGCACGGACGGACGGACGGACAGACGGACAGACAGACATCCGGATTTCAACTCTACTCGTCACCCTGATCACTTTGGTATATATAACCCTATATCTGACTCTTTTAGTTTTAGGACTTACAAACAACCATTATGTGAACAAAACTATAATACTCTCCTTAGCAACTTTGTTGCGAGAGTATAAAAATAAATATTTTTGGCTTTATTAGTTTATCGATTATTTATAATAAGTATATAAACAAAATAAAAAACTATTCCAATACCTTTCTGCAAACAAATCACTCTGACCAAATGTACATATATATAAAATAGCTTCTTTATAAAGTTATTATATTAAATATAAAAATAATATCATTATCTATGTGTTCTAATTGTATTTTTGAAAATTTGCAAATGTCTAATTCTAGGTAGTTCAATGGTAGTTGTTTTATATCACAATATTTACTACAATAAGCGCAATAAATAGAAAAGTACAGCTAGGCTTGTAGCGAGTATTCGCTCAGCAAAGATTTTTCCTGGTCCTGAGTTGCATAAATTACCCGGCAATAGCAGTGTATTTTACTGGATACTGACAAGTGATTTTGCCTTAAAATTCCTATACAGCCTTCATCGTACACTTCTTGTACCGAATATTCTTGTTGCCATCGACGATTCTTAAAGACCTGTAAAATAATAATTTTTTCTTCACATAAAGTTTTGTTTATAGAATATAGTATACTCTAATGCTTTCATTTATTTACGAAAATGTAAATAAATCATAATGGAAACACCAATTCCCATTCAGCGTTATTAAATAAAATGCAGTTACTAAAAATAAATCGTTTAAAATTAATAAGTGACATAAATTATACCAACATTTATTTTCAAATTTACTTCTGTGTGATAGAAAGACTTTTTATACTCTCGCAACAATGTTGCTAAGGAGAGTATTAAAGTTTTGTTCACATAACGGTTGTTTGTAAGTCCTAAAACTAAAAGAGTCAGATATAGGGTTATATATACCAAAGTGATCAGGGTGACGAGTAGAGTTGAAATCCGGATGTCTGTCTGTCCGTCTGTCCGTCCGTCCGTCCGTGCAAGCTGTAACTTGAGTAAAAATTGAGATATCATGATGAAACTTGTTTATACGTACTTCTTGGCTCCATAAGAAGGTTAAGTTCGAAGATGGGCAAAATCGGCCTACTGCCACGCCCACAAAATATGAAAACCGAAAACCTATAAAGTGTCATAACTAAGCCATAAATAAAGATATTAAAAGTAGAAATTGGCTACAAGAAGGATCGCACTAGGGAATGGAGATCATTTTTGGACGTATTTTTATTGGAAAAGTGGGCGTGGCCCCGCCCCCTACTAAGTTTTTGTACATATCTCGGAAACTACTATAGCTATGTCAACCAAACTCTACAGAGTCGTTTCCTTCAGGCATTTCCATATACAGTTCAAAAATGGAAGAAATCGGATAATAACCACGCCCACCTTCCATACAAAGGTTATGTTGAAAATCACTAAAAGTGTGTTAACCGACTAACAAAAAACGTCAGAAACACTAAATGTTACGGAAGAAATGGCAGGAAGAAGCTGCACCCAGGCTTTTTTTAAAAATTGAAAATGGGCGTGGCGTCGCCCACTTATGGACCAAAAACCATATCTCAGGAACTACTCTACCGATTTCAATGAAGTTCGGTATATAATATTTTCTTAACACCCTGATGACATGTACGAAATATGGCTGAAATCGGTTCACAACCACGCCTTCTTCCAATATAACGCTATTTTGAATTCCATCTGATGCCTTCTCTGTATAATATACATATATGTATGTACATTAGGAACCAATGATGATAGCGGAATAAAACTTTACACAAATACGGTATTTGAAAAATATGTAAATGACGTATAATGAAATCTCGATTATCACTTTATCTTGCGAGAGTATAAAATGTTCGGTGACACCCGAACTTAGCCCTTCCTTTACTTGTTACTAATAGCTTTTCGCAAACGACGCATAACACTCAAATAGTATTCCTTGTTGCCAGTTTGGCCGTTCGGAAGGAATTCGGAGTGCACCACACCTTGATAATCGAAGAAAACTGTCAACATGACCTTCTAAACCTCAAAGCATGTCAATTTCAGGTATTTTTTCAGCTTCGGCTCACCTTGGCCATGATATTCAGCCGATGATCGTCTCTTTGCGGGTCATAAGCATAGATCCAAGACTCATCACCAGTAACAATGTCTCATGACATCCGTATTGTTTTACAGAGGTTAACGCGACGCTGTTTTTCGAAAAAAGTGAGTGAGTTTGGAAGCAATCGTGCTTTCACTTTTCTTAGGCCCATTGAGCTCACTGTTAATCGTCGATTCTCAAGTATCAATTCATTTATATTATTGACGTCTTGATCTTCAGTTCTTGTTAACTGTCCTGGACATGTTTCAGCGCCAACACGTTCTCTTTGAATAATGTGTACCACTTTCTGGTGGCAAACAATTATCACCGAAAGCCATATCCAGTATTCTGAACATTTCGGCACCAGGTCTCATCCGCACACAAAATGTAACACTAATGATTATTTTGATGTGAAATTTGGCACAGATGTCACTGACATTTCTCCCAACCTAGAAAAAAAATATTTCAGGAACGGGTTTTTGGGCGAAATTCAAATTAACAAGTAAGGAAGGGCTTAGTTCGGGTGTCACCGAACATTTTATACTCTCGCATGATAAAGTGATAATCGAGATTTCATTGTACGTCATTTATTTATTTTTCAAATACCGTATTTTTGTAAAGTTTTATTCCGCTATCATCATTGGTTCCTAATGTATATACTCGTATTATACAGAAAAGGCATCAGATGGAATTCAAAATAGCGTTATATTGGAAGAAGGCGTGGTTGTGAACCGATTTCACCCATATTTCGTACATGTCATCAGGGTGTTAAGAAAATATTATATACCGAATTTCATTGAAATCGGTCTAGTAGATCCTGTTATATGGTTTTGGGTCCATAAGTGAGCGAGGCCACGCCCATTTTTAGAATTTTACAAAAAAGCCTGAGTGCAGCTTCCTTCTGCCATTTCTTCCGTAAAATTTAGTGTTTCTGACGTTTTTGTTAGTCGGTTAACGCACTTTTAGTGATTTTCAACCTAACCCTTGTATGGGAGGTGGGCGTGGTTATTATCCGATTTCTTCCATTTTTAAAAGTGTATATGGAAATGCCTGAAGAAACGACTCTGTGAGGATTTGGTTGACATGGCTATAGTAGTTTCCGAGATATGTACAAAAAACTTAGTAGAAGGCAGGGCCCTGCCACTTTGCACCAAAAAAATACGTCAAATATTCCCCTCCCTATTGCGATCCTTTGTGCCAAATTTCACTTTAATATCTTTATTTATGGCTTAGTTATGACACTTTATAGGTTTTCGGTTTCCGCCATTTGTGGGCGTGGCAGTGGACCGATTTTGCCCATCTTCGAACTTAACCTTCTTATGGAGCCAAGAAATACGTGTACCAAGTTTCATCATGATATCTCAATTTTTACTCAAGTTACAGCTTGCACGGACGGACGGACGGACAGACGGACAGACAGACATCCGGATTTCAACTCTACTTCTCACCCTGATGACTTTGGTATATTAAACCCTATATCTGACTCTTTTAGTTTTAGGACTTACAAACAACCGTTATGTGAACAAAACTATAATACTCTCCTTAGCAACATTGTTGCGAGAGTATAAAAAGTCTTTCTATCACACAGAAGTAAATTTGAAAATAAATGTTGGTATAATTTATGTCACTTATTAATTTTAAACGATTTATTTTTAGTAACTGCATTTTATTTAATAACGCTGAATGGGAATTGGTGTTTCCATTATGATTTATTTACATTTTCGTAAATAAATGAAAGCATTAGAGTATACTATATTCTATAAACAAAACTTTATGTGAAGAAAAAATTATTATTTTACAGGTCTTTAAGAATCGTCGATGGCAACAAGAATATTCGGTACAAGAAGTGTACGATGAAGGCTGTATAGAATTTAAGGCAAATCACTTGTCAGTATCCAGTAAAATACACTGCTATTGCCGGGGTAATTTATGCAACTCAGGACCAGGAAAAATCTTTGCTGAGCGAATACTCGCTACAAGCCTAGCTGTACTTTTCTATTTATTGCGCTTATTGTAGTAAATATTGTGATATAAAACAACTACCATTGAACTACCTAGAATTAGACATTTGCAAATTTTCAAAAATACAATTAGAACACATAGATAATGATATTATTTTTTATATTTAATATAATAACTTTATAAAGAAGCTATTTTATATATATGTACATTTGGTCAGAGTGATTTGTTTGCAGAAAGGTATTGGAATAGTTTTTATTTTGTTTATATACTTATTATAAATAATCGATAAACTAATAAAGCCAAAAATATTTATTTTTATACTCTCGCAACAAAGTTGCCAAGGAGAGTATTATAGTTTTGTTCACATAATGGTTGTTTGTAAGTCCTAAAACTAAAAGAGTCCAGATATAGGGTTATATATACCAAAGTGATCAGGGTGACGAGTAGAGTTGAAATCCGGATGTCTGTCTGTCCGTCTGTCCGTCCGTCCGTCCGTGCAAGCTGTAACTTGAGTAAAAATTGAGATATCATGATGAAACTTGGTACACGTATTTCTTGGCTTCATAAGAAGGTTAAGTTCGAAGATGGAGCAAAATCGGTCCTGCCACGCCCACAAAATGGCGGAAACCGAAAACGCAAACTGTCATAACTAAGCCATAAATAAAAAGATATTAAAGTGAAATTTGGCACAAAGGATCGTATTAGGGAGGGGCATATTTCGGAGGTAATTTTTTTTGGAAAAGTGGGCGTGGCCCCGCCCCCTACTAAGTTTTTTGTACATATATCGGAAACTACTATAGCTATGTCAACCAAACTCTATAGAGTCGTTTCCTTCAATCATTTCCATATACAGTTTAAAAATGGAAGAAATCGAATAATAACTACGCCCACCTCCCATACAAAGGTTATGTTGAAAATCACTAAAAGTGCGTTAACCGACTAACAAAAAACGTCAGAAACACTAAATTTTACGGAAGAAATGGTATAAGTAAGCTGCACCCAGGCTTTTTTTTAAGCTGAAAGTGGGCGTGGCGCCGCCCATATCAGACCCAAAACCATATAAGGAACTACCTGGACCGATTTCAATGAAATTCGGTATATAATATTTTCTTAACACCCTGATGACATGTACGAAATATGGGTGAAATCGGTTCACAACCACGCCTTCTTCAATATAGCACTTTATTTTGAATTCCATCTGATGCCTTTTCTGTATAATACAGTATATACATTAGGAACCAATGATGATAGCGGAATAAAACTTTACAAAAATACGGTATTTGAAAAATAAATAAATGACGTACAATGAAATCTCGATTATCACTTTTATCATGCGAGAGTATAAAATGTTCGGTGACACCAGAACAAAGCCCTTCCATACTTATTAATTTGAATTTCGCCCAAAAACCCGTTCACTGAAATATTTTTTTTCAGGTTGGAATGTCAGTGACATCATGTGCCAAATTTCACATCAAAAATAATCATTAGTGTTACATTTTTGTGCGGATGAGACCTGGTGCCGAAATGTTCAGAATACTGGATATGGCTTTCGGTGATAATTGTTTGCCACCAGAAAGTGGTACACATTATTCAAAGAGAACGTGTTGGCGCTGAAACATGTCCAGGACAGTTAACAAGAACTGAAGATCAAGACGTCAATAATATAAATGAATTGATACTTGAGAATCGACGATTAACAGTGAGCTCAATGGGCCTAAGAAAAGTGAAAGCACGATTGCTTCCAAACTCACTCACTTTTTTCGAAAAACAGCGTCGCGTTAACCTCTGTAAAACAATACGGATGTCATGAGACATTGTTACTGGTGATGAGTCTTGGATCTATGCTTATGACCCGCAAAGAGACGATCATCGGCTGAATATCATGGCCAAGGTGAGCCGAAGCTGAAAAAATACCTGAAATTGACATGCTTTGAGGTTTGAAGGTCATGTTGATTCAGTTTTCTTCGATTATCAAGGTGTGGTGCACTCCGAATTCCTTCCGAACGGCCAAACTGGCAACAAGGAATACTATTTGAGTGTTATGCGTCGTTTGCGAAAAGCTATTAGTAACAAGTAAAGGAAGGGCTAAGTTCGGGTGTCACCGAACATTTTATACTCTCGCAAGATAAAGTGATAATCGAGATTTCATTATCCGTCATTTACATATTTTTCAAATACCGTATTTGTGTAAAATTTTATTGCGCTATCATCATTGGTTCCTAATGTACATACATATATGTATATTATACAGAGAAGGCATCAGATGGAATTCAAAATAGCGTTATATTGGAAGAAGGCGTGGTTGCGAACCAATTTCACCCATATTTCGTACATGTCATCAGGGTGTTAAGAAAATATTATATACCGAACTTCATTGAAATCGGTAGAGTAGTTCCTGAGATATGGTTTTTGGTCCATAAGTGGGCGACGCCACGCCCATTTTCAATTTTTAAAAAAAGCCTGGGTGCAGCTTCTTCCTGCCATTTCTTCCGTAACATTTAGTGTTTCTGACGTTTTTTGTTAGTCGGTTAACACACTTTTAGTGATTTTCAACATAACCTTTGTATGGGAGGTGGGCGTGGTTATTATCCGATTTCTTCCATTTTTGAACTGTATATGGAAATGCCTGAAGGAAACGACTCTGTAGAGTTTGGTTGACATAGCTATAGTAGTTTCCGAGATATGTACAAAAAACTTAGTAGGGGGCGGGGCCACGCCCACTTTTCCAATAAAAATACGTCCAAATATTCCCCTCCCTAATGCGATCCTTTGTGCCAAATTTCACTTTAATATCTTTATTTATGGCTTAGTTATGACACTTTATAGGTTTTCGGTTTTCGCCATTTTGTGGGCGTGGCAGTAGGCCGATTTTGCCCATCTTCGAACTTAACCTTCTTATGGAGCCAAGAAGTACATACGTGTACCAAGTTTCATCATGACATCTCAATTTTTACTCAAGTTACAGCTTGCACGGACGGACGGACGGACAGACGGACAGACAGACATCCGGATTTCAACTCTACTCGTCACCCTGATCACTTTGGTATATATAACCCTATATCTGACTCTTTTAGTTTTAGGACTTACAAACAACCGTTATGTGAACAAACTACTTAGCAACTTTGTTGCGAGAATATAAAAACAGGACGGAATATTGAAAACTCTTGGTTTTTGTTTGTTTTGATTCTTCGTGAGTTTTTCACCAAATTTTCAACCAATATTCGTGTGACTTCTGGTTATTCAGCAAGTTTAAAAAAACTCAGGGGAAACCGTTTTGAGGGGGACGACATAGATTTTGAAGAATGAATTTAGAATTTTAAAATTATGAACATTCTTACAATTTTTTACTCATATAATAACAACGGACAACACGTTTGAGTGTTTACATACATTGGAGGAAAATTGTTCTTTCAAAGTAGTTGTATAAATATCACATATGTATATGTATATGTATATATTTTTAATAATTTCCTAAATTTTAGTGACTTTTCTTAATACACGAATTGTAGGCTGTAACTGTAGGAGCCCTAGGTTCTCAGAAACTTTAAAGTTTAAACGAAATATTACTAAATAAGAAATGTGCTATTCCAGAATACATATGTATTTGTGTTATGTACTTATTTCTGTCAGAAGATCGAAAATAGGTTTTCTAAATTACAGCTGCATTAAATATAATTGAGTATAACACACCTGTTTAGTATCTTTTTGCGGCGCGCATCCCCTTGTTATAGTGTTTTGTTTTTCGTTTTGCAAATGAAGTGTTGAAATGGTTTTTAAACACATTGTCGAAAATGGGCAATCAATGATAAAATTTTCAGACCAGTCAAATTTGGTGCACATTGGCGTCAAAACAGTTATATTTTGTATATAATTTTTTTCTACAGTAACGCTGCATTTGAAACATTTTATCGCTGCGATGGAATCTAAAATAAAACAAAAATTAAGATTGTAACTATTATATATACATATTCCAACGTAGTAATTTAAAAATAAAATAATATGTTTGTCGGCAACGCAATTGTGTGTACAGTAATAAACATTTTTCTTTAAGTACGGTATTTATAACAAAAACAATACTTCAAGAAAGTCTAATTTTTCGTGTATACACTTGTCCCGTTATTTGCGGAAGAATACGCGGTGTCATGTACATACAATTTTTTTAAATATTTATTCATTATTTTACATATCGAAGGTTTAATTTGTATGATAGCAAAAATAAAATAATTCGATGAAATGTCCAAAATGTTTTGTTCGTCAACAAAAAAACTAAGTTGTGCAAAATTTGAAATCTGGAGTGCAGTTTTGGAAAACAAAGAAATGAATATTGTCTTTGTTTTTACTAGACGTAAGCCCACACACACTACATGCTAAACATTTACATTACTTTTGTATTATGTAAGAAATTTAAAAGATTTCTCATTTCTTTCTGTTTCATTTTACGAACATTTTATATAGTTTAAGCAATGTGTTTGATACTCTTATAAAATTGTGCAAGTTAGATTTATTTTAATGTCCATTTAAGAGTTTAATAAAAAACAATTAAGATATTGTAATCTCATATCATAGTCCTCCCACTGGCTATTAATTGCAAGGCATTATTCCATAATTATTATTACAAATTTTCGTAAAACTATACTTTTCATACGAACCTATTCTTGACAGCATCAATAATCCTAGAGTTGAAAGATGTATAATAAGTATTTTGTTGAGGTACCAAATCCCGACCTATTACATTAGAAAAAGAATTCAATGAATATTAAGAACACCTAATTAAAATAATTTATATGGGACTTTGTTAACATTTATAAAAAATAAACTATGTATTTTAATTAACATAAATTGTAAAGGGTGTTTTTGACATTTGGTTTTCAATGACGCAATTTTTCTTTCGGAGTTGGTCTTTTTACAGCTGTTACATGATTTATACTTAGTTTGGCATGCCATTTCATAATGAACTTATTCCCATAAAACGTTGGAAACCATGCAAATTTATTACCAAAATAATGATTCGGTCGTTTTTTGTTCAGCGAATAAGCTCATTTTTGGTTGAATGGATACGTTAATAAACAAAATTGCCTTGTTTGGATTGATAATAATCCACGCCATTGACACGTCGTGACATCCTCAAAAAGTCAAATGAAGTCGGCCATAATGAAACAGCCAATGGAGAAAGCTTTAGAGCCATAATTAATGGCTTTTGCGTGCCTGAATTGGATGTTCATGTGATCAAATTTTGGTTCCATTAAGATGGTGCTACATGCAACGATACAATCAATTTATTGAAAGAAACTTTTGGTGAGCGAGTTAATTTTTCATGAAGTAAAAATACTCTTTATTAATACTCTTAAGACTAACTTATTACATGGTTCTTATTTCTAACATGCTAGTTAGTTAGGATACAGATGTATATAATATTATTTGTTTGGGTTTGTTTACATATATTTTGTGTGTTTAGATACATTCCCTTTGTTCTAAGATAAGATTGTTGTGGTATTCGAAGGTTGTTTTGATGTTTGTGTGTTTAGGATTGTTTGTTGTAGTGATAGGGCATTTCTATTGTTCCAAGATAATGGTTAATTAATTGTCCAATGTTTCAGAATTTTGCAGGATTCATATTTGTCCGCTCTTTCAAGGTCTTTTGCGAAACTTGGTGAAAGTATTATCCATTATTTCAGGACCTATACTTTTTTACCTTGTTCCACTTTTTTAGGAATAGTATTGTCTGCTTACAGGATTTATACTTCTATCCATTTCCAATTATTTCCACAATTTTTTCAGGCATTTAGTGCTGGAAGCCCTACTTCCTGTGGAGTTTTTTGTTTTATTTCTTTCTGATTAAAATCTGGCTTTTTGGATAGCAAATAAATTTGTCTTCCCGGCTAGCCCCTTGTTAATTTTTACATGATGTAAAAATTAGTCAACAGAATATTTGTTTGAGCTGCATCGAAATGTGTACTCTTTATTAATACTCTTAAGACTAACTTATTATACGGTTCTTATTTCTATTTATACTAACTAGTATGTTTACTGATTACTATTTGATATTTTGTTTGAATACAGATGTATATAATATAATTTGCTTGGGTTTGTCTACATATATATGTATATATATATTGTTTGCTTGGATACATTCCCTTTGTTCTAAGCTAAGGTTGTTGTGGTATTCGAACTCAAGGTTGTTTTGATGTTTGTTGTAGTGATAGTGTATTTCTATTGTTCCAAGATAAGGTTGTTTTGATACATTTTCTTTGATGTTGTTTTGATACATTCTGTTTATAACATAATTAATACGTTCCTTAACTAGGGCATTATCTCGTATTGTGGATCTGTTGGGTGGCATCCAAGATCGTGTAATTTAACATTGCTGAAGTATTTTTTGTGCGGTGATATGAAGTCTCTTGTATATGCATATAAGCTCGAGATGATGGACGACTTGAAAAATATCTGCGCGATTTCATTTCTTCTTCAAAAACAAATGTCTAAAAAAGGGCCTTATTATAAAGTATCATATTGTAATTGACAAATAATGTGGTAGTGTTGCGAGATCATAGAAAATGAAACACTAACAAAAAACAAAGTACAAAAAAATCTTACTATTTATATTTTTCAATGCAATATAAGGACTGCGTCGAATTTAATTGTCCGCTACTTTTTTCCCATATTGTGCAATTAAAAATTTCAAATAAAAAACTTGTATCTTAGTATCTTTAAACTAAATGCCAGAAAATATTGTGCGTCCGTTAGAGTCAATAAAAATTTATTTAACCCTAAAACCATTTATCGCCTTATTAAATGCTTTAAGGAAAATGTGCATATTGACAGGAAGAAAGGTTCGGATAAAAAGAAGAGGCCGCAGCGTGAGAATCCCAAGAACGTTGTGACCATTCTCAAGAAAGATACAAGAGTTCGGGTGAGGAAGGCTGGCTGCTCAGAATCTTTTGTACGCAGGACGAAGAAGGAAACTGGTTTGAAGACGTACAAGGTACAGAAAGTTTCGGATAAAAACGCCGCCAAGAACAATACCGCAAAACAACGAGCTAAGAAGCTGACGACAGATTTTTTTAAGAAATTCGAATGCTGCATAATGGATGACGAGACCTTCGTCTTAGCGGACTTTTCTCAGCTACCTGCACAGCCGTTTCTCGAGGAAATGTTGCTGAAAAATTCAAAACCAAAAAAATGATAAAATTTTCAAAGGAATTGGCAGTTGTGGCAAAATAAGCAGCTTATACGTTACATCGGGTACAATCAACAGCGAAATATATGCTACGAAATGTTTCTTCTCACGTTTTTCAAATTTAAAACAAATTGACGAAGTCGGATCCTTTTTTCGGATAATTAATCAAGTTTTCAAATATTAATAGTATTCAGAGTTTTAAAACTCCATTTTAAAAATTGGGTTTTATGCCTTGTTTTTGTTAACACATTTTTTTTAATAATACAGTAAAATCTTTTTTTACACAGTAGGTACGTTCCTAAGAAAACCGTTTAAAAAATACACGATTCATATATAAATTTAGGGATCTGTTCCAAAAGTTGAAAAAATCGTGTAAGATGAACAAATAATGAAATATTTTCTTAAAAGACCGTACAAACAAAGTGATATTGAAATCCATTAACTAATAATAAAACAAAACAAAAATCATATTTATTGCAAGAAAATAAGTTTAGTATACAGTTTAAATTCAATCCATAAGTACAAAAAAATTAGTTAGTTGATAACAATCGTGTATGTTTATTATGGGCTGGCTTAAAAAAGCACTGTACTCAGAAGATATGTCCAACAAATTGTTGGGTTTTGTTCTAATGCAGAATTATCTTCATTATTAATCGGCCTCTATGGGTTTTTTTGTTATAAAGTCTGTTGAAACACGTTTTTTTTAGTTTGTTCCAAACTTGTAGCGAATTTCAAGCCCCCACGAATTAAATTAGCCGACCTTCACCTTTGTCGATATCGGCGACAACATCTTTATTCTCATTGTTAGCCATAATTTCAATTAAGATATCATCAATAGGACCTTATTGCATTAAGCCATCAATAATGTCAGCCGTTTGGATATTGTCAAATAAATCGCCACCTATATTATTTGAAAGACTATAATCTCAGGACAAATTTCTTATCCTTGCACCGCTGAAGTTCTACTTTAAACGAAAGCTTGTAAAATGTTTTTCGAAACATGTGTAATGCAAACCAAAATATTAAACTTTTTCCATGCTTCCATAACATTCAAATTGTTTTCTTCCACTGAATCTAAAATATATCTTAACGTTTGCTTGTTGTAGTACATTTTAAACGGTGCTATAGTACCCTGATCGAGCGTCTGAATCAAAGACGTGGTATTAGGCGGGAAAAACAGCAACTGAATATTCGGATGTACCAGCACTGGGTGACTAGGTGCATTATCAACAAACAATTCTTGAATTCTAAACCTTTTTGTATTATATATTTCTGGACTTCAGGAACAAATGCAGTTATTAAACCAATCTTTGAACAGATTAGCCGTAATCTATGTCTTAGTATTCGCCATAATATGAAATGGAAATTGATTAATATCCTTACCTTTTAAAACTATTGGCATAAGTGATTTGTTGATTAAGAGTGGCTTCAACATTTTAGCTCCAGATGTGTTACTGCCAAGCAAGAGGGTCATCCCATCTTTGGCTGCTTTAACGCATTTACAGTTATTGGTCGATTTATCGACCAGCAACTTTGAAAAATCACCAAGTCGAAAATGAACGAGATAAGCCGTGAAATCAATAATTGTATGCGATTTTGCATCTTTCTGAAACCGTGGCTAAACGGCTCAATGTAACAATCTCAAAAAATTTTAAGCGTCGAGTTTTTTTTATTATAATCAAAATAAAAAGTTGGAATTAAATCAATGCAGTGGGTCTAGGTGCGGTCGGAAATGGGTTAAAGCGACCAGCTGTGTGATTTTTGCAATGAATGTTCTTTTTGGCATTTGCTTCCAAAACAATGCCGTTTCGTTGGCTCTATATATTTTTGATCTGGAGTATATCTGCCCTCTTGAATTATTTTTGCTAGTTCATCCGGTTAGGTTTTTGCAGCCAATTCTCCTTAAATTTTTATATTGTGAAAATGGTGTCTTTTCAGAAAACCTGTCAGCCATCCATGACTTGCATTGAAAATGATTTTATTACTTTTCTGATAGGATACTCTCTTTAATAATCTTTTCATTTCATTACTTATTCCAATTTTCTAAGATAACAATCTAACACAATGTTACTTTTTGAAAAGTTATTAACAATTCAGATTATGTATTTTGAAGATTTCCCCAATTTATAAAAAATAACTAACTTAAATTTCAACTTTAAGAACTTTATTCAAATTGCGTCATCAGCAAACTGATAAGTTAAATAAAAAGGGTATTTTCTTTAAAGTAAACAAGGTGAAGTAGAGTTGAACCCAACACAGCAGAAAACCATGTAAAAAATTAAAAAATTAACATGAAAATTCATCACTACGCATTTTTTTTATAAGATTAAGTACGTTTCTAAAGAGGTATAGCTTTCAATTTGGCAAAAATCACTTTTAAAAATTCGAAACGAGGATGAAGTGGGTTGTTACAAGAAAAAAAAGACGTGCCGATGGCCGATGGTAGTCTTTTTCCGTGTCGCTAACACCGCGTAACGATCAAAAACACATGCTTGCGACAAACAATTATCACCGCAGGCTTTTTTCAACATTCTGAAGTCCTTTAAAAAACGACACTACGCTGCGATTGAGGAGATAAAAACTGTATCGAAGGTTGATCACAAAGGCCACAAGATCACAAAAAAGGACTTTTTTAAATATTTGAGGATTGGAAAAGAACGCTGACAGAAGTGAAATTTATCGGGGGGTGAATACTTTGAAGGGGACAAATAAGATATTCATGAATAAAAAAACACTTTTTTTTAGAAATACAAAATTCGCCATACTTTTTGAACAACGTATAATAGTTTATATTATTAGATTATATGCTTTCGCAATTTGCAAGTTTTATCCCAATATTATCATTGATATTTGTATAGTGGAAAAGAAAGATTTAGATGAAATTTTGCCAATTGGGCACTGCAACATATATATGCATAGATTATATGCTTTCGCAATTTGCAAGTTTTATCCCAATATTATCATTGATATTTGTATAGTGGAAAAGAAAGATTTAGATGAAATTTTGCCAATTGGGCACTGCAACATATATATGCATAGATTATATGCTTTCGCAATTTGCAAGTTTTATCCCAATATTATCATTGATATTTGTATAGTGGAAAAGAAAGATTTAGAAGAAATTTTGCCAATTGGGCACTGCAACATAGGAAGGTCAAGATAATGTTACCTATCGAGGTTTGTTTAAATTGAGCGAGTAGATCCGGAGGTATGTGATATCGCCAACCCTTCACCCAATATATAGCGGCTCATAAAAAGTTCTCATGTACCATCCCGGACGTAAAATTTAATGTTTCTTGCGCATTTAGTTTAATTTATCGCACTTTTAGTAGTTTTTAACAAAACCGTTATGTAGTATATCCCAAGATGGTGCTAAAATCTTTTATTTCGAATATTAAAACTGATTTTTTTTTAAACAAGAAATAGCATTGATCAAAATAATAGGAGTATAGAGGTTTCTCACTAACCCGAGTGTCTCTCTAATGCAGGTATATGGTATTTCTCTCTTATGGAGGTAAGCAGCAATAACAAGTCACAACAAGTACGAATGTAGTAAATGTGTATTATGATAAAACTATGTTCATAATATGCGCAACATATATTATGTACATATATATTTTTAATAGTGTTACAGATTTCACTGTATTTCGCCACTTTTTTTCTCCGGTGGGACCGCACTAATTTTCATGTTCAGCGGCAAAGCTTTTCCGTTCTGTATGTGAATGTACGACGAATTTTTCTGACTCTACGCTCCGGTAAATTACCGTTCTCTAATTGACGCCGAAATGTTTGCGAGCTAACATTTAGTCCAACTTCCCCTACAATTTGTCGTAAAATCGAAAAAGGACCCTTTTTTGCCTTGAGAAGTATACGGCGATCATCAATCAGGCCAGTTTTTCTTGGACGACCACGAGTTTCCTTTTTATTATTTTTTTTTGCTTTAAAGCATTAGTTAAAAAGTTTTACGAACGGCCTAACATATTTGCAATTAATTTTTACGTTATGAATGTAATGGCCTTTACGACCCATTTTCTTTCTTCTTTTCAGTTTATGGTGTTCAAAGGCATATAAAATTACAAATATTTCAATTTATATATACATAAGTACTTCGAAATAACCACTTATTTGTTTTTAAATATAACTTATACTAATAATGCATGTATAACTAGTCACTCAAACGCAAAATTAACAAAATAATAATGCAAGTTGTTGATACTGACGCTATACTCATTCGCCTTCGTCGTAAAAATATAAGGGTGTAAAAAAAGTAACAGTTACAATTACCATTTAACGACAAAACAGAACTATCGAAACACACACATATTATTTGGTTCAAAAGGATATGTGTTGCATCGAGCCTATGGCGTAGATATATTATTGAAATTCAGAGCCAATATTTTCTAGATAATAATGTGCGTTTATGTTAAAAATTGCTAATCCCCATATATCTATTGCACAACTTAATACAAAAAGTTTCGGTTGACTTTAAACCGTTTATATCAGACAATGTGCGAGTTATCTCAGATATCGTCTTTACATTTAGATAGTCATGACTCCAAAATGGATAAAATTTAGACAATACTACCCTTACTTTAAGGACTCCATTTCCCTATCTTCCCTATACTACATACACATAATATGTATAATGACTTTCTTTAGTCTACGATACTTTGTGTCGAATAATAATAATACGTTGAAACAAATTCTCGAATATACCTGAGTAATACCAAAAGTTAATGCAGTCAGTCCAGACCTTCTTCTAGCCACAGTATACATGATTTAGCGATTTACGACATTCCCCCCGTTAAACTATTTATGCTGGTCAAAATTTATGATATTTTATCTCTTGTTGACTTTTTCCTCATATATCAATATCTTAAATTTAAAATGTAGGAATAAATTTAGATGAGTCTGAGACCTTTAATATAAATCAATAAAATACTAAATATGATGTGACATTCACGGTTTCGACGAATAATTACTGTTGAATTCTTACGCAAGATTTAAGTTAAAGTTTTGCAGCACTTGAAAGTATTTCCTCGGCTTTTATCATGAAAAATTGTGAGTGTAAAATTTTCGGTTACGCGCAAACTTAGTTTTTTCTTATTTGCTTGGGATTATTCTTAATTTTTTTTGATAGTCTGCCTCTTCAGAGATTAACTTTTCAGCAATTTTCTTTTTCGGCGAGGCTAATTAATTTGTGTCTCCGTTTAATTGAGAGCATTTCAGAAAAATTTTTACGAGATATTCCTTTGTGAATACCATTTTAAAAAAGAAAAAATATTATTACCCGTTGTACTATAAAAAACACTCAGAGTTTTCGACGTGTTCCGGACTGCGCACTATCCGTAAGTACTAGTACCACCACACTTACACAAACGGTGGCCCTTTTGTTAATTTGTAAATAGGTCGGCTTTTAAATACCGTACAGGGATTTCGGGAAATAAAAGTGTATGGCTTAAAATTAATATTACACTTATATTTTTCACCCTTTTACACCCATTCTTCATCTCCCCCCTCTCATCTCCCGCTTATATGGAAGACAGGTAAATTTTTTTCTAGGTTGGTACAACTATACTTAATTATGGTGCCAGAAATTAGCGTGATCTGTCAACCAGTGTGTTTATAGCAGCTGTTCATGTCAGTCGACTTCAGTATTGTTTGTCGAATTAAAAAAAAAAATTAACTTTTTTTTTTTAAATTTTGACCAAACAAAACGAATATCATTGAACAAGCACCGTATTCACCTGATTAAACTTCTGGCTATTCCTATAACTCAAATAACCGCTCAGTTGAAACCGTTTTGAGTTAATTGAAGACCTCAAAATAAATTCGACGCGAGAGCTGAGGTCGTCTGATATAAACAGCTGCTGTAAATACACAAACTGTCAAAGAATCAGTGTTACCATACTAATATATTTTAACAAACTAACAAAAATATAAAAGAAAGGAACATTAACAGAGCGGAGTCTTACACGCCAACTACTAGTATACTAAAGTTCCCTCAAAATACAGTGAATCAACAAAGTTTACATACACATGGTTCTCTTAAATAACGACACGTTTATTTGTTTTAAAATGAATAGATTTTCTGTATCTGAATATTAAAAAAAAAAAATTATTTAAATTTTAAGTGTTTAAATCTGCTGTCAAAGCAGCAACATCAATTTCCAACAGCATAACGACCCAAAATACACATCGTATCTTGTAAGTGAAGGGTTGTTATGGAATTGAAAATAATGCCCCGCAATCACCAGATATTAATCCTGTTCAACATATCTGGACCTTATTGGAAACCGTATTCGAAAATATGGAATTTCATCAAAAGAGTGCCTAAAAACTGCCTTATGGACTTAGTGGGTCAAAATATCCGGAAATAATACTAGAAATCGAGTGGAGAGCATGCTTCAACATCCGGGGGAGATAATTGCAACAAAATAAAGGCCAAAAAATAATAAATGCGTCTAAAACTGTAATTACTTTTGATTTATATAAATAATCATAAGAGTACGTAAACTTTTTTGATATAAATTAGGCGCATTTTTAGCTTTAGTATCAATTTTTTTTATTTGTGTAAAAAAAAAAATGTTGATATGCTATATTTAAGGTTACATATCGTCACCTAAATGCAAAATAACGTAACAACATTTTCGGAATTTTACAGTGGCATGAATGAAAAACGAAATAAAATGGAACATAGTGAAAAAAATTTAATATTGGTTAAAACTGGTTTATATCTGAGGGCAGAACGTGAAAATGTTGGACATATGTAATATTATGTTTGTAATTTGACGTAGTGAATCATATTCAATAAGACACTCAATTTCGAATTTTTTGATGATACGTTTTTTTGCATTTCAGGTGACGATATATACATATCCTCAAAAGAATCATACATAATTATAAAACAAGTTTACAAAATATATGTATATGTACAGTGCACATAACACACAACAAATATTGCATATCTTCAATCTCGCTTTCGCGCATGTTTCTAAACGCGAATTATATTTACATATTGCTGTATACATATTTGCCAATGCTTTTATACTTACAGACATATGTAGAATACAATTAAATAATGAAAATTAAGAAAATAAATAAACGGTTCGGTAAATAAAAAACAACACTTGTAGAATAAATTAAACATCTCACATACATATTTACCTCTGTGAAAACCCATACAGCACATATGTTGGAGGTCAAATTTGGCGATTTTTAAGCATTTCCCTTGTTCCTTGTCAAACAAGAACAAGCATAATTGCAAACAAAATACTATTTAACGCATTCTATATACACATAACGTCCACACGTAAGTACAAATGATATTGTCCTCGTTTCAGCGCGAGCTGATACATCGTTTCAGGACCGTACTCATATACAAGGGTATACGGATAATTCCGTGAGAAATAATTTTTTCAAAATAAAAAACCCAAGAAAATACAAAAGCGATTAATAAAAACGGTAAAGGCGTTCTTGAATTAATTTTCCGATATTTCTTATTTATTAAAGGAGTTTTCGGTTACCATTATTCTAAATTACAATTAAAGAAAATATATGGATATATTTTATTAATTTAAATTTTCTGAACGAACATAATGACGACAAAAGTCCATGTACACCTGCAGAAGCTAGACGATCAAAGCAACGTGGTAGAAGCAAAAAAGGGGGAAAGACATTTCTTATAGTAAATTCATTTCTGAGAGTGGCAGCTTAATTAAATACTGCAGTCGATTTGCATCTTCACCGGTTCAAAACAACTTTGAATCGGTACAAGTAATTATTAATAAATCTAGTATTAACACGACGACGCAATAGTAGAAACTGATCAACCTGAAAATTTCAAATCCTCGGCTTACGTCAAATACGCTTAGACCAGTATGAAGGCACAAAAGCTATGATCTCAGATCAAATAAAACTTATAAAGTCAGTTGTACCTACTATCCATCCGAGAGTAGAGTTGCCACAATTACAAGCCCAAGAGGCAAGTTGAAGCATTCATCTCGAAGTGCCAGCATACTATACAGAAATATTTCATGGAGGTTATGAACAGTGGCCATCCTTCTGGGACGCGTTTACAGCCTTATGTAAAACATCCAAAATTATCAGAAGCGCAAAAGTTGTATCACTTTTTATACAAAAATAAAAGCCAATCAGGCGTAATAGTCAAACTGTTCGCATTAAATGACGATAATTTCAATTTGGCTGGGGAAGCCCTAAGATCAAGATATGAAAACGAAAGAATATTGGTCGATCATTAATTAAAAGGAACAAACGAAGAATTCATCAAACTAGAATCCACTGTTTCAGTTCTATCCACACAAAATATTTCGACAAACAATTAGGAACCTATTCTTGTGAACATATGTAGTATATGTACGTTAGCATTTCCAGAAAATCGTTACTTTTGTGGGAGCAAACGCTCTCAATGGCAGCAGATGAAAGATTTCTTAACTACCCAATATGGAAATGCGGAAAGGGTAGACAAAAAAATTGTCAAAACTAAAAATGTTCAACACGACCTTAATTGAAGCTTCAATAGTCTCCAAAGTTGGAAGCAACAACCATTTAAATAGATTTTTCAAAACATCTGAATCTGAACACACGTCATGCGTACCATGTATTGCCCTCCTGTAGCTTATAACTTGCAGAGAAGTTTAAAAATTTCAATATTAACCAAAGGCACAGCTTTGCCGGATCAAAGAGACTGTGTACAAACTGCTTGTCTCATGCCCACAAACTCAATAATTGCGAAAGCAAATTCTATTGTGTATATTGTCATAAAAGACATCATTCAATGTTGCTTTTTAATAGTTTTTCCAATACACTCTAAAGTAGCTCTCAAAAAGAGCCACGGGTTTAGTTGCAACGGCAACTCCCGAAACTTAAAATCACGAAATTTGACACCATGTTTATTAAAAGCACAAAAAGCTCACACCGTACACAGCGAAATTGAAAGTAGGGTATTACTACCCACTGTAGTTGTCTCCAAAAGAACACTGAAGAGAACTGTTCAAACATTGAGCCTTAATAGATCAAGGATGACAATGATCATTCATAGCGTCTAGGGCATAAAATAGGAAAAACTGCGAAAAAAACAAGCCAACTTTGAAATTACGGTAAACTCTAATAGAATCTGTCTCATCTTTATTTTCCTTAAGAGAATAACAGAATTCAAGCAGACGCTATAGTTTTACCGCAACTAACAAATATACTTTCAATCTATTATATAAATAGCAACCATTGAGAAAAGGTTTCACACCTTTAGATAGAAGATTCCAACTGCAACACCCTTCCTCAAATAGATCTTCTATTAGGCAGCGATCTCATACCGTAAATTATAATAGAAGATGTGGAAAGAATTTCAAACACTCTAGCTCAAAATACTATATTCGAGTGGATACTAAGTGGACTAGTTACGGAACCAGTTACCATTATGAGAACTCAAGTTGAAAAAATATCATTTGGAAACACGGGCAGTAACCATAATCGATTGCCTAAATGTAACGGCAAATATTCGGAATATAAAAGTTTTTGTAATATGTATGTAATATGGTTCATGATGATCCAATAATGCCGAAGGTCGAAAAATTTAATTCTACACAATTATTTGACACATCTTATAATGAAGTTTTTAGCATTAGTTTTTAGCATTTGGAAAAAACACGGAAATAGACATAAATTTGATGATATAATGCGTTTAATTTATTTGCATGACTCATTTTTACTCGTATTAAAACAGAAACTTGGACTTAATTTGTCACCTGAAATGCAAAATAACTCAACAACATTTTCGGAAATTTACATGAGTGAAAAAAATTTTTAATATTGGTTAAAACTGGTTATATCTGAGCGCAGAACCTAAAAATGTTGTTATGTTTGTAATTTGAAGCAGTCAATCATAATCAATAAGACACTCAATTTCGAATTTTTTGATGATACGTTATTTTGCATTTCAGGTGACGATATACATCTTTTGAAATGGATAGAAAAAACACAAAATTTATTAATTTTAAGACAAATAAATGTGTCGTAATTTAATAGAAATAGGTGTATGTAAACTTTATTGTTTCACTGTATATATTTATCAGCAAAACAGAAGAAGGAAAAACTTTAGTATACTTTCCCAGGATTTTGGGAATAGAATGGGTATGGTCGAATAGAGGAGCTTCTCCAGATCAAGAATATAAATAGTTATAGCCGCAGGAAACTTGTTGTTTGCGAGTAATTTGGAGTAAATTTTAAAATAGCCTCCCCCATTTTGGGGTTGAAATCGGTATGCACGAATAAAGAATAGTTGCCGCTAACTTATGGTTTTTGAGATATTTGCATTTATAATTCAAAAATTCAACTATTTAAAACGCATGTTTCTCCGATTTATAATGAATTTTACACTTATATTTTTAACTTTTATATCCACTAACACTTCACTAATTTGTATCTAACCATTTCTTTTATAATAAATAGTGCAAATATAACTTTTATTCAATATTTAACTTTTGTTCACATAACAGCAAAAGGGCGTGCTCAGTTCCTTCGCGTTGAATTCCTCTTTTTCGGTGCTCGGAAAAACTTTGGTATACCGTCCAAGGATTTCGGGAACAAAATGGGTATGATCGGATAGGGGAGGTTCTCCAGATCAGGAACATATGTTATAGCCGCAGAAATCTTATAGTTTTCAAGATATTTGCGTTTAAAGTTGAAAATTACCACTATTTGAATTACATATTTTTTCGATTTAAAATTAATTTTACACGTATATTTTTAATTTTTATGTTCACTAACACTTCATTAAATCCTTTATACACATTTTTTCACATTACATAGTGCAAAAATAGTTTTATATCAATATTAATCTTATTGTTTATATCTATTTATTTGACAACAACTAAAGGGTTGCAGTCTGTCAAATATTCAGTGTTACCTTATCGATATCTTTTGTAAATGCACTAAAAGAAATAAAGAAAATAGATTATACACAAAAAAAGCATCATCACGCTTCAAAAAAATAACCCCAGTCGGTCCAACACAGGGGTATTTCAAGTTTTTTTCGAGTAAAATTCCTTTTTTTCGCTCTAAATTCGTTTTATAAATCTATCTTTCTATTGGTTTTTTGTTACTTTGTTCAAATGTATTAGTATGGTAACACTGATTATTTGACAGATCGTAGCTCTTTCGTTATTGTTAAGTAAATAGATTTGAACAATAAAATAAATATTGAATTAAAACTATTTTGGACTATATAATGTGAAATAAATACTTACAAATGAATAAGTTAAGTGTTAGTACAAGTATAAAAAGTGCAAAATATAAGTGTAATATTAATTTTAATTCGCAAAAATACGTAATTCAAATAGTGGTAAATTTTAACTTTAAACGCAAATTTCTAGAAAACTATTGGTTTCCTTCCTATATATATTGATGATTTGTCGAACCTCCTCTAACCGACCATACTCATATTATTCCCGAAATCCTGGGACGATATTCTAAAGCCGACCCGGGAGGCCTTCGATCGCGCTTCAAAAAATTAGCCCTGGTCTGACCAACACCTGGTCTGGCTCAGTTCTTTCGCGTTGAACTCCTTTTTTGCGTTGGCGGTCTTTGGCCGCGCTTCATAACCCTGGCAGATCTAACACGGGGATTATGAAAGTTCTAAAAGATTTTACATTACTCATCACACAATAACAGATTTTGTGGGTAAATTTTAGAATAGCATCCCCGGATTCAACTATTTAAAATGCGTGATTCTCCCATTTATAATGAATGTTATAGTTATATTTTAACTTTTATATCCACTAACACTTCACTAATTAGTTTCTAACCATTTATTTTATATTAGATATTGCAAAAATAACTTTTATTCAACATTTAACTTTTGTTCAATTATTTTTGTTCACACAATAACAAAAGGGTTGCATTCTAACTAATAATCAGTGCTACCTTACGTTCATATTTTATAGAAGAACCAAAAGAAATAAAGTAAATAATATCCCAATGACAGGAAATATATAACACATTAGTTTTCTGCATATAATTTCTTTCTGCATTGGCGGCCTTCGGCCGCGCCTCAAAAAAATAACCCTCGGTCGCACTGTGTTGCAGCTAGTGGAAAAGTAACTTTTCTCCGATTATTTTTTTCAGTGTTTTTAATTATGCAATTTTGTCACAGACATTCCAAGTAAACAAAAAACACATAAAGCTTATTTTTATGTTGGCCCGTTGATTTTTAATAGATTTTAGAAGTCAAATATACAAAATTTTCACGAAAAGAGGGGATTTCAGGGCTGTATTCAAAATGATCTCATTTGATTTTGGTGACAGATATTTTGGTTCGGTATCTTCTGTAAAACAAAGGAATGTTGTTTGAGTCATTTTCATATGCACCTTTTTTAGAGCGAAAACACGACTAAAGGTCCATTTTTCCTTTAAATTTGGGTTAGGTAAGCAATATTCAAAAATTTGCACTAATAACACAACGCAGAAAGGAGTACTACCCGAAAGTACTTCAGTCACATAAATCACATATTACACATATACATATGTAGAGAGTATTTTTCTTATAGTTAATATAGAAAAAAGAATCACGCGAAAAAAGCAAACAAAGAAAAATTGTTAAAAATCCTACATATTTGCTGTTTAAGATGTGGCAAGGCTCGTTTTCCTCATAATTGTAAACAATCTAACCTTTTCAACGATGAGTAGCTAAGTGATTTTTAAATTAATAAATTTAGGTAAAATATAGTAAAATAACAATTAAATGTGAACTTATTCCAATGTTAAGAGTGTATATTTACGTATACAGAGTGAAAAACGTGAAAAAATTTAGTGAAACATGGAGAAATACCATGAATTAGTGCAAATTTTTGAACTTTTAATCGTGAATATTTTAAAAAATAAAAATTATTTTTATATTATTTTTGGATATTTCTTCTCTGAGGAAGCTGCCCTATCCGCACATACCCCATTTATACGGAAATTCGGTTTTTTTTTACCCCTCCGCCAAAGTAATCGAAATCGTGCTGTTTTTTGATATAAATTATGCTCATTTTTAGCTTTAGCTTTAATTTTTTTATTTGTGTAAAAAAAAATATTTTGATATACTAAATTTAATGTTAAATATACATATTTTGAAATGGATAGAAAAAACCACAAAATTTATTTTATAACAAATAAACGTGTCGTAATTTAATAGAACTAGGTGTATGTAAACTTTATTGGTCCACTGTATTCATATACATATGTATATTCTTGATCTGGTGGACCTCCCCTATCCGTACATACCCATTTTAACCCGAAATCGGTGGATGCTTTTCTAAATACCAGCCTATATTTTTATATTAATAGATCAAGTGGAAGTATCTTATAACCAGAAACAAATGTTGTTTATTATTTAAGTGTTTTAGTGATTATATATTTTTTAACTGAAATAAAAATCTAAATTAAATACTTTTCAAATCCAATTAGATATTGGTATGTTAACACAAAATCTAATTATGACAATATTTCACGTGTTAATACATTTGATACCATTTTTAGTGCGCAGTAGTAATATTTAATGTCCGTTCTGATGTTTATTATGTTTAAAAAACAAAAACTTAAACCGAATTGTAAACCAAATTATCGTCAATTCATCCTACAAACACACTTTTCATATGTTTAGCATTCCTCACTTAAATGGGATAGAAATACGATAAGAACATCGATTAATGGCCCCAATGTTGCCCAAAGAGTTATATTTGTATCGTAATTTAATGAGGAATTTCCACAAGCAATAAATGTTTTCTCGATATAGATGTGTTTTGTCAAAAATATTGCCAGCGGAGACCGCATATATGTAGATTATTTGTGATATATTGTATTTTGAAGACGACAGCGACATATCGAATAGTTGATGCATACCTCTTCGAAATTTTCATAGAAATGAAAACTGATGTGCCAAACTGCTGAAGTGACAGTTCATTGCTTTCAATTTATTACATATACATAAAAATTAGTATGCCATATATTATAATCCATAAGCAATATGGAGTCTCCACAGGCAATACGTACAGCAATACAATTAGTATAAAACGAATTTTTGCCTGTCGAGAGGCCTCGTAACGTTATCCGCTTTTGTCAACTGCACATGCTACACCGACTTATTCTAGGCTCTGTTTGCTGAATATAAAACATTTTTAATATTTTTGTTTAATGGCCATCTCACTCTTTCTTGACAAGCAGAACGGTTGCACGTAAACAAATAATAAGTGTTCCCGTACCCATATACATAAATGGAAAAGATTGAAGAGCAAATACCTAGACATACAAAAAATAGTCATTTATTTTTTAATTCAAAGGTTTTGTAGTTTGTAAATATGTTTTATGGCATCAAGTATCCTCATGTTTCTTCGGAGTGCCATATAAATTAAATGGAAAATATTGAACAGCGGCACGATTCCGATTACTTTGGGGGAGGGATAAAAAAAAAACCGAATTTCCATATAAATGGGGTATGTACGGATCGGGGAGCTTCTCCAGAGGAGGAATATCCAAAAATAATGTAAAAATTACTATTAATTTTTAAAATATTCACTATTAAAAGTTCAAAAATTTGCACTAAGAAAACATGTTATTTCTCTATGTTTCACAAAATTTTTTCACATTTTTTACTTTGTATATTTAAATACACACTCTAAGCTTTGAAATAAGCGTACATTTCACTTTTACAGGTTACATTGTTTACAATTATGAGGAAAACGATCCTTGCCACATCTTAAACAGTAAATATGTATGTAGGATTTTTAACAATTTTTCTTTGTTTGTTTTATCGCGTGATTCTTTTTTCTATATTAACTATAAAAAAATACTTTCTACATACGTTTATGTGTAATACGTAATTTATGTGACTGAAGTACTTTCGCGAAGTACTCCTTTCTGCGTTGGCGGCCTTCGGCCGCGTTTTAAAAAAATAACCCTGGTCGAGCGAATACCCGGGGTGACTGAAGTACTCCTTTCTGCGTTGGCGGCCTTCGGCCGCGCTTTAAAAAAATAACACTGGTCGAGCGAATACCTGGGGTGACTGAAGTACTTTCGCATAGTACTCCTTTCTGACCCCTGGAAATCGCTGACAGATATAACCAAAAAATATAACTACTTTATATCCAAAACTCAAATTTTGTTTCAATATGAGTGCATGATAACCAAAAAATATAACCAGTTTATATCCAATATTCAAACAAAATTTAAGTTTTCGTTATAAAATTTATACATTTTGGTTATTATATCTGTCAGCGATTTCAATTTATTTTTTATGATACATTGGTTTATATTTTAGGTGACGATATATATATTATTATTCTTAAAATATGAGTTTTGGATATAAAGCGGTTATATTTTACGGTTATCATGCACTCATACATATTAAAACAAAATTTCAGTTTTCGTACTGTAGTGTAACCTTACACTTTATTACGTAACATTATTATATAATATTACTTATACATATGTATATATAATATTGTTATATAATATTACTAATACATGTATATAATATTACTTATTTGCTTAATAAATTTAAAAGAGAAAATATCCATATGTATGAATAGAGGAATTTTTGCGAAAAAGAGGAATTTCAGCGAATTGCCTTGTCATCACATGGCAGCGTTTCATTTCTTCGTAATTTTTGGTAAACAAATAAGGTTCAAACGAGTGTAAAATGTAATTTTTAAAATAAAGATTTTTTAAATAAAAAACCAGCTAAGAGTGTAAAATGTGGATTTATTTAAAAGATTTTAGTGTAATTTAATTAATTTGAAGAGAAAAATGTGAATAAAGTGGGTTTAACGTGGTGAAATAGCTTCTTGAAATGTTCGAATTTTGCGAATTTTTGAACTTTAAGGTCGAATATCTCGTAAACTAAGCGTTTGCGGTACCTATAACCCCGTATATTTTTTTAATCAGGAGGACTTCCTCTTTCTAACGGTACCTTCAATCAATGAAAAAATGCATCCATTATTTCTATTATATGGAAAATATTAAAAAAAGCTGTCTTTTTATTTCAAAATACTATAATTCTTGAATGACAATAACAGCTGTTTTTTGCTCTTTCTAACGGCAGTGAGAACACTGTTGGGTTATGAAATGCTTAAACATAGTCTTATCTTTTAAATTTTCGGTCTGAACATGGTATTACTCACATTTTTCATTTCAAATTAATTAAATTAAACTAAAAACTTTAAGTTAATCCACATTTTACACTTTTAGCAGTGTTTTTTTTACCTAAGAAATCTTCATTTTAAAAATTGCATTTTACACTCGTAGTGAACATCATGTGTGTACTTAAAATTACGACGAAATGAAGCGCTGCCATGTGATCATAAGGAAATTCGCTGAAATTCCTCTTTTCCAAAAAATCGCTCTATCCATGCATATGGATATGTTCTTTATTTAATTTAACAAACAAAGAAGTAATATTATATAATAATATTATTAATATTATTTATTTTTTTTTTTTTTATTTTATAAAAGCTTACATAATAATACAATTATTATACAAACTTAAGAAAATACGCAGCGCTAGCATCATGGGCTATCGGCCGACTGGTTATGTTATATGCGTCGAAGAAGGTCGCTGTCTTTCAAAAAGTTGTAGATTTTCGAAATGTTGTTGCTTGAGGGATCCATCAATAAAATTATTGGATCAGTATTATTGAAGTTTGACAGTCTATGAGTTTGAAGTGCTGGACAATGTTGCAGAAGATGCAATAGATTTAAATCTGAATCACAAAATGGGCATTGGTTGATCTGAGTGCCATTTAGTATGTGAGCGTGTGTGATAATGGAGTGGCCAATGCGAAGTCTGATATATGGAATGATATAATTAGATGAAAGCGATGACGGAAAGGATGGTTTGATACGATTTGAATTTATTCTAGAGTAGTGGTGTCTGTAATTCATCCAATCAAGCGCCAATTTAGTGGATCTTTGTTGAATAATAAGCCGTTTTATATCACTCTTAACAAACAAGGCAGATGTAGTTGTTGGAGTGATGCACACCTCCTTAGCCACCGAGTCCGCAAAAGTATTGCCAATGATTCCAGAGTGACCGGGTATCCACATTATTTTTAGTCTATGTGCTAACGAAAACAACAGCGATCTAATGCCAATAATGACGTCATTGTAGTTACTGCGGTTTTTTAAAGCTTGAAAACACGATAGACTATCTGTACAGATGATGAATTTACCAAGGTTTTGTTGGGCATACTGACAGCTTTGAGAATACCCGTAGCTTCAGCGGTAAAATTGAACAAAATGGAAATAATAAACCATACGATATTCTTTTGTTGGTTATCATCAACTACAGCAAAAGATGTATGCGACGATTTGGAGCCATCAGTATATATAAACTGCCAACCAAAAGATTTGAAGTGCGCAGATAATTCCAAAAATCGAGATTTATACACAGTGCTTGGAGTGATGGATTTGCGAAGAAAAGTAAGATCACTAATGAAAGAAGATTCATTTACTTTCCACGGTGGAATATATTTACTGCAAGGCAGCAATATTTTAAGCGGCAACTCATTGGTTTTAGCAAACAAAGCACTTTTAAAAATAGAAGACGGTATTTTAGGAGACCTCTTTCTGCAAAGTGATGATTGAAAGTCCTTTTTTATAGTAAAGTTCGTGCTGAGTATGAGTTTTGAATAAAGCTTATTTAAGCTATCTTCCACTGCATCTTTTAGAGAAGGTAGGCCAGCTTCCGTCAGTATGTTTTTAATTGGCGATGTTGGAAACACTCGAAGAGAACAACGAACTGAAGAATGATAGGGCGCAGCAAGCATCTTTAGATGATTCTTAGAATGATGTCCATAAATTTCCAAGCCATAATTAATTACAGATGAGATGAGGGCTTTAGTGACGTTGACCAGTAAAGCCGAGCCGATGAGTGAGCGCTTACATGAGAGGTATTTAATAATATTTAAATTAACAAAAAGTCTTTTTCTTATATACTGACAATGTTTCTTAAATGTATACTTAGAGTCTAATACAATACCAAGGAACTTAATACTATCTGTACACAAAATGTTTGTATTATCAAATGTGAGCGTTGGGATAGTACATTGATGTTTTTTACAAATATGAAAAAGTTTCGATTTAGGAAAAGATATTGATGTGCCTGAAGTAGAGGACCAACGAGAAAGACGCAATAAAATTTCAGAGAAAGTAATTGTTACTGAAGTCAAATTTGAAGTTTTTGAGAATAAAATTAAATCATCAGCATAAATCTGATGCCGGATAGTAACAAAATCTGATAGAATGGTACTGATTTCATCAAATGCAATAGTAAATAGGATCACCGAGAGCGGTGACCCTTGTGGGGTACCATTATCTAATGGTAGAACAGAGGATGAAACATTGGATATGATAACACTTAATTTACGGTTGGATAGGAAAGATTTGACAAAGTTAAAAATACGAGAACCCACTCTCCACCTACTAAGCTGTCTTAACACTACATGAATCCCAATCCTGTCAAATGCTTTTAGGAAATCTAAAGAAAGAATAGAAACATGATTTTTGTGGGACAGAGTATCAGAGATAAAGTGATCAAGGTGCAGGAGAGCATCCAACGTACCCTGCCCTCTCTTGAACGCAACTTGGTTGTGCGAAATGAGATTATTAGATTGAGCATACCAGGCGAGTCTAGTAGCAATAATCTTTTCAATCAATTTACCAAGGCAAGGAAGAAGGGAAATGGGACGATAACTGCTGACCACACCAGGAGGTTTACCAGGCTTTAAAATAGGAATAATCGCGCTAGTCTTCCAGAGGACAGGGTAGTTGCCACTGAGAAAATACTATTGTAAAGTTTGACTAGACGGATATAAGGAATGGAGGAAGGTGCTTGATGATAAGGTAAGAGATTTTATCAATGCCAGGAGTTTTGCCCTTGACTGACGAGAGGGCTAAATTAAAATCAAGTTCAGATATATCGGCATCTAAATATTCAGCTGATTGAGATAAGGTGGAAGGAGGAAGGTAAGGAGAGCAAAGAGAAGAAAGTTTACTACAGGAAAAATCAGAAGAGAAATTGGAGTCCAAAGAAATATTGGAAAAGTGGGTGGCAAACTCTAAGGCTATATCTTTGGGATATAGTAGAGTGCCCCGAGGAGTATTTAAATAAGTGATAGGAGAAGAAGGTGATAAACCAGCCAGTCTTTTCATATCAGTCCAGATTTTTCTAGAATCCGAAGAAGAAGTGATATTATTCGTAAATTCTTGGAAACAATGAACCTTCGCAGCCTTAGCTTTATGGCGAAAAAGTGCATTGGATTTTTTGTAAGCTATTAAGTTTGCACTAGAACGTAAACGTTTAAATTGATGCCATGCGATCTGTTTCAGATTTCTTAGTGCAGAAAGCTCATTATTCCACCAAAGAGGAGCAAGCTTGACTGGTTTAGAAGAAGAAAGGGGAAAAGAATAGTTAGAAGCAGAACGTATAATTTTTTGGATTCTAGAAGCCTCTTGATTTATATTGGAAGAAAAGGGGAAATAACGTGAATGCGAAAAACAGGCTTCTTCAAACCTATCCCAATCAGCCGAATCAGTTTTAAACCGAATCCTGGGCTTAAAAAATGAATGAGGGCGAGAAGTAGATATTTTGGAAAGGATGGGAAAATGATTACTGCCATGGAGATCATCAATACAACACCAGGATATTTTTGAGGAGAGGGAGGCAGAACATATAGAAAGATCAATATTAGTGAAGGTAGAGTGAGTGGAAAAATGGGTGGGGGAACCATCATTTAAAACAATGCAGTTGGATCTTAGTAAGGCATCCTCAATGCTACGTCCCTTGAGTTAGCCGAAGCAGAGCCCCAAAGGGGACTCCAAGCATTGAAGTCACCACACAAGATAAAAGGATTTGAACCGAAGGAATAAGATTTAAAAATTCAGTAGTAGAAAATGATTGATCAGGAGGGGAATAAGCACAGATGATTGAAATTTTATAGGGGGCGAGGATCTCAATAGCTACAGAAGAAAAAATTGAAAGGGGTATGGGAAGTAATACGTGAGGTAGATTTCTTTTAACTAGGATGGCAACTCCCTGCTTGTTGGTGGTGTTATGTGGGAGATTAATAAAATATCCCACATAAGCCCTAGGGGTAAAAGCTGAGGCATTATAAGATAGGTGAGTTTCATTCAACAGGATAATAGACGGATTGTACGATCCCATAAGTAACTCTAAGTTAATATAATTATTAACATAACCGTTAATGTTCCATTGAAGAAGTGTAATCATATCATATGTAAACTTATAAAAGAAAAAAAGTTAAGCTACGAATATTTTATTTAAACTAAATGTCTTCATTGTAAGAAGGAAAATTGGGTAATGCAAGAGGATCTTGCGAGCAGGAGAGGGTGGGGGAGGGTGTGATAGGACAGGAGGAAAGGATATTGAGAGGAGAGTCAGAGATGGATAAAGGGGAAAAGAGAGGGGAAGGAGAAGTGACAGAAGAGGAGGTAGGATGGGTTGGAAGGGATTGTTTAGATGAATTGATGTCTGTAGTTGTTGTTAGATTAGTTTTGGTAGGATTGTTGGATTTGTTATTAGATGTTGTTTCATTATTGATTTGATTAGTATTGTTAGAAATTTTAGCTATAGAGGCAAAAGAGTTTGCATTAGAAGTTGTATGAGAAAATTGAATTTTATACTTGGTAACAGCTTCACGCATACTACATTTATAAATAGTTTTAATTTTTAATATTTCTTTGGATTGTTGATATTTAGGGCAAGTATTAGATGATGCCGGGTGGTCGCCCGAGCAATTTGCACACATTATTCTCTTACATTCAGTAGGTGGGGTATGATCGGAAGGGAGGTTGCATGAGACACAAGAAGGTGAATTACGGCAGTATTTTGCTGTGTGGCCAATTAATTGACATTGCTTACAACGCATAGGATTAGGGTAATACGGACGGACAGTGAGGTTCCTCCAGGCAACATCAATTCTTTCAGGAAGTTTGTATTTATCAAAAGTTAATAAAACTACACCCGTAGGATTACGGGAGCCGTCAGCAATTCGTGAAAACTTATGTACAGCAGAAACACCCTGCTCCTTAAGACCATCAACAATATCTTCTTCTGATAAGTTATTCAGGAATGGGGCGTATATGGTGCCTTTAACCGTATTCAAAGTATTATGAAGCTTGACATTGATATGACCTCCGCCAATATAAATTAAAATTTTTGCAGAAAGAAATTTGCTAGCTGTTTTGTTGTTATTTACAAAGAGCAGTAGGCTACCATCACGTAGCTCAGTAACTTTACTTACTTCCTTACTGATTGCTTGAATACCTTTATACGTAGCGAAGCATGATAACGAATTAAGTGGCTTGTTGTCGTCCAGCGATGACATGACCAAAAATTTTGGATCATCCGTGTTTGAGACTGGTAATTCTGGAAATTGGTCTAACGGGATCGGATTTGGTTTTTTTCTTTTCTTTTTCATTATTGGAGATAATAGGGAAAACCTATTATCCCCTAATTTGGTGGCCCCAGGGGCCATAGTAAACGCGCATTTTAGTTTAACAAATTAAGAAATTAAGTGATTGAAAAGATATAAAACGATAAAAAATTAATGCACAAACAAAGCACGAGCGTAATATAAACGCAGAACAAACCGTTATACCGTTTTAACAAACTCAATAAGCACAGAGCGGAAAGCAACCGGTTACGATGACAGTTCGACGGTGAATATTAATATTATTATTGTCACCTAATATACAAAACAACGTATTATTAAAAATAAATGAAAATCGCTAACAGATATAATAACCAAAATTTAACCATTTTATAACGAAAACTCAATACATTTTTTTCTTTTTAACGCAGAAAGGAGTACTTTGCAAAAGTACTTCAGTCACATAAATCACATATATAAATATCATATAATAAATCATCTATCTAACACATATACATATGTAGAAAGTATTTTTTATTATACCCAGTTAGAACAGTGACAGTCATGTTACCTAGTGACATGCCGGTAACGCGTGCCGGTTTAATTGTCACTTTTTCCTATCACGTTCTCAAGGGCGAATCAAAAAAGCTCCCAAAACTTTTTATACATGTGATCTTGTATCACCTTCTCGCTCACATATTTTCTGCTGTAATAAAACTATATCCTTCTTTCTCACACGTTCATTAAATTTGGGATAATTCAACAAAACTGCTTTCAGGAAAACGTGACGGTGCATTCTTCAATAGCCTAGTGGGTAAACCACTCGCTTGTCATTCCTTCAACCTAAAGTTCGAAATATAAAGATTTTTTTATAAAATATTTTTTTTTTTATTAATTTTAATAATAAAATAATTTTATTTAGATTTACATAAAATTATTTTCATTCATCTTCACATTTTTTTTAATAATATAAAAATTATTTCAATAAATTATTATATAGATACAAAAATAATATATACATACATACAGGTATGTATGTCTAAAAAATTATTCTACCATAAAATTTACGATATAATATGTTGGATAACAGAAACTTTGATAGCGGTTGCTTGCCTCCCCTACCGTCCCAGTTACACAAAGTCAGGACACCGTCGGGAGAATGCAATAATTACAGTGAAAAATACACTTAGGTTAAAAGCCTTTTTTTCCTGGCTCATATATGCACTAAATGTATTTTTTTCATATTGAATTATTATTTTCTCTACTCACCTTTTTTTCCAAATATTATAGATACAAATAGTTCACAAATTTCACGAAACACAATTAGAATAGATTTAAATATTTATTTTAAATAATTTTGCAGAAATATGCACAAGCACAAATCTGCACAATTCTCAATATCAACGCGTTTGTAACCGAATTTTTGGTTTCTTCGAATTCAATTTGTCACAACGAACAAGCAAACGTCAATATCATGCTGTACGCTTTCACATCCATCGTTTTCAATAAGCTGTGACAGCTAAAAAATTTGTTTGTCTTCTTTTGTTTTATTTTTGCTTAACATCTGTTGAGTGAGAGCTTATAATATAAAACAAACAAAAGACACAATAGATTGACTTCTTACTCATTTCAAAGATTTGTGAGGGAGTGTTAGTGACAAGTAAAAATTGTGTAAAAGTATTGAAGTTTCGGTCACCCAAGTTTTGCTGGGTAGTTAATATAGAAAAAAGAATCACGCGAAAAAAACAAAGAAAAACCGTTAAAAATCCTACATATTTACTGTTTAAGATGTTGCCACATATTTCCTCATAATTGTAAATAATCTAACCTTTTCAACGATGAGTATGCTTAATGATTTTTAGATTAACAAATTTAAGTAAAATATAGCAAAATAAAAGTGAAATGTGAATATATTTCAATGTTTAGAGTATATTTAAATATACAGAGTGAAAACCGGGGTGTGTCAGGCTTTTTTTTTTGTGTAAAACTCCTTTTTGCGTAGGCGGCCTTCGGCCGCGCTTCAAAAAAAAAATAGCCCTGGCAGATCCAATACCTGTGAGTGTCAGGTTTTTTTTCGAGCAAAACTCTTTCTTCCGTTGGCGGCCTGGCCGATCAAAAATCATGATACATTAAGAAAAGGGGTGATGATTTATGTATTTGGGGTATAATCCTAATTTTTATTCATTTTTATTCGTTTGATAAATGCGTAATTATGGCAACACTTTTTATATGTCAACTCTTTTTATTATTTTAAACAAATATCTAAATAATTGCTGAAAAATAAATATGTAGAAACAAAGTATTGAAGTGTAAGTGCATAAAAAAGTCCATAATATGAAAGAAATAATTACTAGAAATCGAGAAATTGTAAGATAAAATTTGCAAATTTTCATCTTTAAATGCATTTATCTCGAAAACTATAAGTTTGCGGCGGCAACAATTATATATATTCTTAATCTGGAGCATTAGCATTTCTGTCCAACCATGCCACTTTTAACTCTGAAATCGTGGGATGGTATACTAAAGCCGGTCCTTTAATTCAATGATTTTGTAGTTTGTAAATATGTTTTATGGCATCAAGTATCCTCATGTTTGTTCGCAGTACTTATCATCGTAAAGGAGGAGTAAGGAAAGAATCAGTAGCTGTAAGGTGCCCATGTAGAAATGTCAAGGGGAGTCCGGGATTGAGTTTATATTGGCAACCAAGATGGCCGACTTTTATCCGGAAAATGGTTGCATTGTGTTATTTTCTTAAAATGTATGGAAAAGTTGTCCCAAAAATATTGGTTATATATAAAACTTTAATAGGCGTGTTTTTTCCAAAAAAAGTAGTTGGCAATTGCGAGAAACCTCATTTTGACAGGGGAAAATGTAAACAAACCAAAACTACAGATTTTTTGGATAAGTATTGAGTTAAAATTAAGGTAAATTTGAATACTTGTCTTCATTTTTTCTAGACCTCAAATAAATAAAATAAATATATTTGTATAGTATATTTATATATATATATATATTAGGGTGATTCAAAAATTTTTTTTTTTTTTTCAATTGGTACTCGCAAAAATAGGTTCCTAGACACCTCTAAGAAAGCCTCTCCAAATATGAGTTTTTAATTGTAACGGGAAGGTCCTCCGCCTAACGGTTTTCTATTTTTTCTTATTATCAGATAGAAAAATTTATATCTCGCTTCCAACTACTTAAAAAAGTATCTTGTTAATTAGGTTTTGTAGGAAATTGAATGCTCTAAAATATGGTCTCTAATGATTTTTTCGTAAACCCAACCGTTTAAAAGATATTAACGGTTAAAATTTGACTATTTTTGGGAAAATTTTTCATTTCTTATGAATTTTATAACTCAATGAAAAAAAATTATTATGAATGATGAAACTTGATAGGCTTTCTTAAGAGGTGTCTAGGAACCTATTTTTCAGAATACCAAACGAAAAAAAAAAAATTTTTTTTTTGATCCACCTTAATATGCATTGATGTTTGGCGATGAATATCTCGTAAACGCTTAACTTAATCGAAATATCGTAGTAGACCATTTTTATAGAGCAGTAAATTTCCTACAAAACTATGTGTATCATCATTCATAATAATTTTTTTTCATTGAGTTATAAAATTAATAAGAAAAAAAGAATTTTTCCAAAATAGTCAAATTTCAACCGTTAATATCTTTTAAACGGTTGGGTTTACAAAAAAATCATAAGAGACCATATTTTAGAGCATTCAATTTCCTACAAAACCTAATTAACAAAATATTTTTTCAAGTAGTTGGAAGCGAGATATAAATTTTTCTATCTGATAATAATAGAAAACCGTTAGGCGGAGGACCTTCCCGTTACAATTAAAAACTCATATTTGGAGAGGCTTTCTTAGAGGTGTCTAGGAACCTATTTTTGCGAGTACCAATTGAAAAAAAAAAAAAATTTTTTTTGGAATCACCCTAATATATATATAATATAGTATATCCATTTACAAATTTGAAATTTCAAACTTAATTGTATATCAGCTGATTATTCTTCAATTCATTTTTAAGCGAATATATGAAATAAGCTATGTGCGTTTTATTAGAATATGATTTAACTATTAGCTTGTGATGGTCATATAAAACACGGCTACTATATTTTCAAAAGAAAATCGTTTTGTTTTAATGCAGTAGATATCGGTTATATGCAATTGTTATAATGTAAACAAAATTTTGCATACAGGCGGTAATTGCAAACAAGCGGTATTCGCTTATTCGAATAAGCGATAATATTCGCAGCGAATCTAAGCTTAGCAAGGTATTTTTCGCTGAGGGGTGTTTAATACAAGTATCAGATTACGCGAACACTTCTTCATCTTCAAAAGAACTGCTATTGGCAGTCAATGAAGAATTTTATTTTAAATTTGTACCATCTTGAACACGAAATCTACCTTTTTGAAACAATTACTAATTGTTTGCTGCTTAACAAAGTTCCAAGCACGATTTGCATATTTGATACCATCCAAAACAGCGAGCGATTTCAGGAATTCAACTTTAAATAGGCCCTTCTCCAACGCACAAATTTGTTTTTTTTTTTTTTATTAGGATCTGTCGATATTCCATTTTAAATGAGTGGATGATATCTTGATCAAGTGGCTGTATAAGGGCAGTTGTAGGCAAGGAGCATTATCAACAATCAAACATATCTGCTTGTTATCTTTTTCATGATTTTCATTGAGATCTATTAGAATCTTTTTCCAAATAACACTCGTCATCCAAGCACTTGTATTATTTTAATATGGCAGCGGTAGCTGTTTTCCTTTTAAGGACCGTGGTTTAGCCGACTTTCCAATGCAATATGCACGTTTATACGTGCTGGTTGAGTTTTGAATCCCTTTGGATTCTCATACTTGCCTTTGTAACTTCCATTTGGCAACGCCTTGTAGTACAGCCCGGTTTCATCGGCATTAAATATACAATCCGGCGAAAATTTTTCAAGAATATGAGGCAAACGGTTAGTAATGAAGGCTTCTGCACTTGTTGCGTTATTTTAGCCAGCTTCTCCGTAAATTTTGGAGAAGTTAAGAGCATTTCACTGCTGCCAACGCTGCAACCAACTACGGTCTGGTAGACAACTTTCGTTTAATTTTAAGGCAAATTTCTGTGCTTTAGACAGCAAGGCAGTTCCGGCAACAATTCTATTTGGGAACGGATTTGGGTAAACCAGGACAACAAGGTTCTGTCCAAATTCACGTGTGCGCCTTTCCTATCAGGTTTCCTATTGGGATTTATTATGGCGCTGATTTTGTTCTCATGGATTTGAATACGCAATATATCAATAGAATAAATTTAGTGTTTCAGTGTTGGAAAATTTGCTTAAAACAGATTAAAATTTGTACGTAACGATTCAATTTTGTTGGCAATTTTTTGCATAAGTGCGATATTTGCATATAAACGATTTGCATTCAATCAACAAAATTCATATAATAAATCCGCGTATAATGCGTTAAAATATGAAAACTTTGCATATAACCAAAATTTGCATACAAGCGGTTCGTCATATAACCGATACCTACTGTATATATTAATAAATAAGACGGCATTATGAGAAAATACGTGAGTAATTAGGATTTCTATTCATGCCTATTTCTAGCTGTGGCAAGTTAATAAATGTTCACCACAGAAAAATGTTAAGTGGAAATAATCAACCATGCCAAATAGTGGGTTCCAAAATATGCAAATTTATATTTTTGCAAAATAATTTGTTTATTTTTATTTAATTATTTTATTCTGCGAGCTGCATAAATTACCTGAACGTTTGGGGATACACTTATAATACCGAAGCTCAAGATGCCGACCCATCAAAATCCCGACAATATCCAAATATCTTGCCAGTATTGCTAATGAGTATGGCGAAATAGTGTTGCGTAAGCTAATTAAACTACTTTTTATGAAAGAAATATATTTACTGTATTTATACTATAAAGTTATTGCAAATTCAAAAAATAATTTCTTTAAGAAATGTAAAAACTTAGTTTAGTACTGAAAGTGGTATTGCAATTTTTCATGTAAAGAGTTGTTCAAAAAACAAGCATATATTTTCATCGCTAAATGCTGGTTGATGTCCTCGCAAAAATAAAGGCTGACATCACCGCCGTTCAAGAAATGCGATGGACGGGACAAGGACAGAGACGAGTAGGTCCTTGTGACATTTACTACAGTGGCCATATAAAGGAGCGCAAGTTTGGTGTTGGATTCGTGGTGGGAGAGAGACTCCGTCGCCGAGTACTATCATTCACTCCGGTGAATGAACGTCTAGCCACAATCCGCATCAAAGCGAGGTTCTTCAACCTATCGCTGATTTGCGCCCACGCCCCGACGGAAGAGAAGGACGATGTGACCAAAGATGCCTTCTATGAGCGCTTGGAGCGCGCTTATGAGAGCTGCCCCCGCCACGATGTCAAAATCGTGCTTGGCGACTTTAACGCCAGGGTGGGCAAAGAAGGTATCTTTGCCACTACGGTCGGTGAATTCAGCCTCCACGACGAAACATCCACAAATGGGTTGAGGCTGATTGACTTCGCCGGGGCCCGAAATATGGTTATTTGTAGTACTAGATTCCAGCATAAAAAGATTCATCAAGCTACCTGGCTGTCTCCGGATCGAAAAGCCAACAACTAGATCGATCATGTTGTGATAGACGGAAGACACGTATCCAGTGTTCTAAACGTGCGTGCGCTCCGAGGTCCTAACATCGACTCGGACCACTATCTTGTTGCAGCTAAGATTCGCACCCGCCTCTGTGCAGCAAAAAACGCACGTCAACAAACACAAGGAAGGTTCGACGTCGAAAAGCTGCAATCAAAACAGACTGCCGAACGATTTTCTACTCGGCTTGCACTCCTGCTCTCTGAGAGCACTCATCAACAACTCGGTATAAGGGAACTGTGGGATGGCATTTCAAACTCCTTACGTACAGCTGCATCCGAAACCATTGGTTTTCGGAAAGTGCAAAAGAACAACTGGTACGACGAGGAGTGCCGTGTCGCAGCGGAGAGAAAACAGACTGCCTACCTCGCAACGTTACGATCGACCACAACACGTGCGGGATGGGATAGATACCGAGAGTTGAAAAGGGAAGCGAGACGCATTTGCAGACAGAAAAAGAAAGAGGCTGAAATGCGTGAGTACGAAGAGCTTGATAAGCTGGCCGACAGGGGTAATGCTCGAAAATTCTACGAAAAAATGCGGCGGCTTACAGAAGGTTTCAAGACCGGAGCATACTCTTGTAGAACCCCCAAAGGTGATCTAGTGACCGATGCCCAGAGCATACTTAAATTATGGAGGGAACACTTCTCCAGCCGGCTGAATGGCAGTGAACCCACAACGCCAGGAGAAGGCGAACCCGATTCCCCAATCGATGACGATGGAGCAGACATTCCATTGCCCGACCATGAAGAAGTTCGAATAGCAATTACCCGCCTGAAGAACAACAAAGCGACGGGGCCGATGGATTGCCGGCCGAGCTATTCAAACACGGCGGCGAAAAACTGATATGCGTGCATTAGCTTCTTTGTAAAATATGGTCGGACGAAAGCATGCCCAACGATTGGAATTTAAGTGTGCTATGACCAGTCCATAAAAAAGGAGACCCCACAATCTGCGCCAACTACCGTGGGATTAGCCTCCTCATCGGGCGATCAGGAATCCAACCCGTTCCCAAGTGGAGTGTTTGTGTAGGAATGTGAGCATCATTTTGTTTGCTCTAAGCATTTTAGTCAGTTTTTTCAGCAACACTAAGTGTTGCCAGGTGCAATCTGACATTTTCATTGCAAAGTTTGACACTTTTTAGCATAACATCACTCAGAACGTTTTTTCATTTAATCGTGAATTGTTTTATTTACAGGGAATTAAAAAATTCATCTCGGCCAAAAAATGGAATTAACTCGTGAACATTTTCGTGCGATCATTTTTCACAACTTTCAACGTGGATTATTACCACATGAGTGCATCGATGAACTAAAATCTTTGTATGGCTATGAAGCACCATCCTATAGCACTGTGAAAAACTAGTACAACGAATTCAATCGTGGCCGACGCTCGCTCAAAGACGAATTCCGTGAAGGCCGTCCAAAAACAGCCGTTGTGCCAGAAAACATCGATGCCGTATGTGAACTGATAATGCAAGACCGTCATGTAACATACCTTCAGATAGAGGCATGCCTATGCATTTCTCCCACCAGCATACATTCGATATTGCATGAACACCTGGCCTTAAAAAAGGTTTGTTATCGTTGGATCCCGCACAATTTGACAATCGCTCAAAAAAAGACTCGTGTGGATTTTTGTAAAGAAATACGATCGCGGTGCTTCAAAAGACGTTTATAAGATCGTCACAGGAGACGAATCATGGATCTATGCGTATGCGCAAAAAAAAAAAAAACATTTTCGTTGATGAATATGCCTATTTACATTATTAGGCCAGAAATATAGAGAATTTCAATTCTCTTCATCAAATGTATCATGTTAGGCACAGAAATTGTATCACGAGTCAGGCTCGTGGAAATACGTCAAGGGGTTAATGGGTCGGCATTTTGAGCTTCGGTATTTTGAGTGTATCCCCATGCGTTTAGGTAATTTATACATTTTTCAGATTAAAATAACTAAATCAATACAAACAAATTTTCTTGCAAAAATATATATTTGCCTGTGAATAAGCATATTCTGGACCACACTATTTGGGATGGTTGCTTACTTGCACTTAAAAATTTTCTTTGGTAAACATTTATTAGCTTACCACAGTTAAAAAGACGCCTAAATAAAAAACTGAATTACTCATGTATTTGCTCATAATGTCCTCTTTTTTAAGAATATATATGAAAATAAAACGATTACCTTTTGAAAATATATTAAAGTTTTATATATAACCAATGTTTTTCGGACAACTTTTCCATAGATTTTAAGAAAATAAAACAATACAACCATTTTGCGGTTAAAAGTCGGCCATCTTGGATGCCAATAGAAACTACACCCCGGACTCTGCTTGTCGTTTCTACATGGGCACCTCAGAGCTTTGTGCTGTACATTGCATCAGCTGATTCTTTCTCCACACCTTTACGATGCAACTACCTCTGTCAAATAATTATATGTATGTGTAATTGCTTGTGTCGTGTGTATCCCCGCAAAACTAATACGGCTGTGTCAACTGACGTTGAGCAACAGCCGTTTGATACCAAACGAGGTTTCAGACAAGGCGACTCCCTATCGTGCGACTTCTTCAACCTGCTGCTGGAGAAAATAATTCGAGCTGCAGAACTTAATCGAGCAATATCTTTTATAAGATATTGATATCATCGACCTCAACACCCGCGCCGTTAGTTCTTCTTTCTCCAGACTGAACAAGGAGGCAAAGCAGATGGGTCTGGCAGTGAACGAGGGCAAGACGAAATATCTCCTGTCATCAAACAAACAGTCGTCGCACTCGCGACTTGGCACTCACTTCACTGTTGGCAGTCATAACTTTGAAGTTGTAGACAGTTTCGTATATTTGGGAAGCAGTGTAAACCATAATATTCGGCGATTACCGCCAACAATGTGAGCCTGGAAATCCAACGCAGATTAACTCCTGCCAACAGGTGCTACTTCGGACTGAGTAGGCAATTGAGAAGTAAAGTCCTCGTAATTCCCGTCCTGCTATATGGCGCAGAGGCTTGGACGATGACAACAAATGATGAATTGACGTTGCGAGTTTTCGAGATTTACATTCTTTTGCGCGTTGGCCACGGCGAATATCGCATTCGATGGAACGATGTATGAGATATATGACGACATTGACATAGTTCAGCGAATTAAAAGACAGCGGCTACGCTGGCTAGGTCATGTTGTCCGAATGGACGAAAACATCTGAAAGTATTGGATGCGGTACCTGCTGTGGGAAGCAGAGGAAGACCTCCACTCCGTTGGAAGGACCAGGTGGAGAAGGACCTGGCTACGCTTTGAACATCCAATTGGCGCCACGTAGCAAAAAGAAGAAACTACTGGCGCGCTGTTGTTAACTCGGCTATAATCGCATAAGCGGTGTCTACGCCAATTAAGAAGAAGTAATTTTTTTCTCTATAACTTTTGCTCTGCTAGCAACACAGCAACATTTTTTGGTATACATATTGGAAGTCGAAACTGGCAACCCTGGAGCGAAGTGGAGAAAAATAAAGTGTGAAAGAAATAAATTCAATAAATTCAATAATTTTAAATATTTACAATAATTAAAATAAACAATTTGTTTGTATACGAAAGTGCTTTTCACGGAGATCGCCTGGAAGTTGAAGTGCGGTGAGGAGATTGAGTGGATAGGCTGTTGCACCTGCTAAAAGTTTCTCAGGAGATGTAAGGCAACCTATTACCATTTTTTCTTTCTTTCTTATTGGACTTTGACCAGCAAAAAGGAATTTGGAAAAGTCACTACCATAGTATAAGCTTTATTGTTATCCAATACTAGAACCAACTTGTACTTGCGTTCTTTAAGTTAAGCTTTTTACCTGTACTAGGCTAGCCTAAAAGTATACACCGAAATTAGTGAACGTTTCATCTGGTAGTTGCCACATATATATATATATTTATTTATTTATTTTTACTAACTATTGGCTAACTAACTCACCATTACCTACAAATAATCCCTTATACAATAGACATATAGTATATAGCTGGATTATGTTTCGAACCCCGCCCCCTGGAGGGGGTCAGGAAATACCAACAAGCCAACCGAAAAAATTAGTTTCCGAAATAGATGAATTGAAACAAAAATTAAGAGAATTAGAACAATTATGCAAACAATTAAAAATTGAAAATCAAAAGCTTAAAGAACAAAATAATCGCCCACTTGCGCCTAATTATAGTCAATCTCAATACGAAACTGATGAAGAAGAACTAGCTCTGGAAACAGACTGGATTTTAAAGAAAAATAAAAGGCCTAGCAAAAAGCGTAAGGCCGAAGCTTCACCAGAAGTGGTTTTAAAAGAAAATACTTTTTCTTCGAACGGTGAAATCCACACAGTTAAAAATGAAAAACCAAAATATGAACCGCGACCTCCACCTATTATGATTTCGAATATCTCTAATTATAAAGAACTAAATAACCTAATTAAAGATAATACTAAAAGTTCTTTTGTATTTAAACTATTAAATAACGACATCCATAAAATAAGCGTTACATCAAGTGATGACTACAGATCAGTTACAAAAATGTTGTCTGCGTCGGGAGCTTCATGGTATTCCTTTGAAGACAAACAAACGCATCCAATAAAGGTTATGATTAAAAATCTCCACCATTCGTGTAGCATTAGTGATATTATCGCTGATTTAAAAGAAAAATATTGAAATGCTTTGAATGGCGTAAATAAATTCAAGTGGAAAAACACGAGAGCTTTTAAACATGTTTTTAGCTACTTGTGATTCTAATGACATCAAAAGAAATCAAACACATTCTTTACAACGTTGTTCTCATTTAGCCTATTAGGAATTCTAAACTTATTCCACAATGTAAACATTGGCAGGCATTTAGACAAACCAAGAACTTCTGTGGTAAAATGTCAAAAGCGGGTAAATGCGGTGGTAAGCACAGAACCATCGTGTGCCAAAACCCAAACTCAGGAAAACCAAAATGCTGTAACTGTGGCAAAAGTCATCAGGCAAACTACAGAGGATGACCTACTAACTCAAATCCTTGAGATGTTAAATAAAAAAGAAAAATTCAATATCGATCCGTGCAGCCGTTTAGATAACCTCGAAAAAAATAAAAATAAAAATAAAACAAAATCTAAGGCATGAATGATGCTCTCCGAGTTATGACATAGAATGCAAATAGATTATTAAAGCACCAAGAAGAGCAACAATTTATTTTACAAAAAGAGAAAGAAGAGTGTCTAATATCCAAAACTCATTTTACGAGACACAGCCATATAATTTTCAAAAACTACGATATCTATCATACAATCCACCCTAGTAATTGTGTGAGGGAGGCACTGCTGTTATTCATAAAAATGGCATTAAACATTAAGAGGATAGAAAAATCAGTACCCACAATATTCAAACCACAATTATTACATTAAAAGCAATGAATCAATTCTTGTAAATTACTGCAATATATTGAACGCCGATATACTAAATCCTCGTTGAAGAATATAAAGGACTTCTCAATATGCACCCACACAAATTTATTATGGGAGGCGACTTTAACGCTAAGCATGTTTACTGGGGATCGCTCTTAACGACAGCTAAAGGGCGAGACTTATTCCAGGCAGCTCAGGAAGACGGGTGTGAGTTTATATCTACCGGAACACCAACTTACTGGCCAACGGACACCAACAAAATACCAGATTTATAACCAGGAAGATATCTCGAAATTTCATAGAAATAGAAGGTGGGTTAGATCTAAGCTCCCCATTATATTTAACATTAAGTGGAACATTCATTAAAAGAGATCTTAGTCTGAAGCTTTACAACAAAAATAAGGACAGGACTTCGTTCAAACAAATACTTCAGACTAAAATAAAGTGTCCGAAAATCACAACAATTGAACAACTAGAGTTAGAAGTTAACACATTTACGAAAGAAATTCAACAGCAGCTTGGCATAATACACCGGAGATAAAGGGAAAAATTATAGGTTCAAATTACCCTAAAGAAATAAAAATCCTCCTAATAAAGAAAAGAAAGTTACGACGGAAATGGCAACAAACCCGCTCACCACTCGACAAAACCAACCTTAATAAGGCAATAGTTGAATTAAAACGAGAAATCGCTCATATTAAGAATGAGTCAATTAATAAATATTTATCTCAAGTACCCGCTAACAAAAAAATGATAATCCACTCTGGAAAAGTACAAAGCATCTGAAACGTCCAACAAGCCATGTTGCACCACTAAAAATTGCTTCCAATACTTGGACTAGAAGGGATTGTGATAAAAGGTAATGCATTTGTAAAACACCTAGCTGAAGCCTTTCGTCCAAATGAGGATAGTGAAACCGCGTTCCTCAGTAGTATTCAACAGGATCATGCAAGAATCCCAGCAATCAAAAGCTTAAAGTTAAGAAAGCAGCTGACATCGATTTAATTACTGCTGAAGTGTTAAAGCAATTACCATACAAATGTTTACGGAAGCTCACTTAAATTTTCAATACAGCAATCCGTCGGACACATTTTTCAAGCCTTTGGTAAGTTGTCGAAGTTATTATGGTTCCTAGGCATTAGGATCCTCACATAATCTCGTCATATAGACAAATTTCACTACTTCCTCAAATCTCAAAACTTTTTGAAAAATTAATTTATCTAAGATTAATCTCATCGCATCACTTCGGTTTTAGAAACAAGCATTCAACAATAAAACAAATTCACAGAATAACATCAGAAATAGAAAAATCCCTGGAGGATAGAAACGTATGCTCAGCTGTTTTCGTTGACGTTGCGCAAGCGTTTGACAAGGTATGGCACGAAGGCCTTATGCAAAAACTAAAATCATGTCTTCAGATTGAGTATTGTGCTCTTTTAGAATCGTATATTTCCGTGTAAAACAACTAAATGAATTCTCCAAACTAAAATAAATAGAAGCAGGGGTTCCTCAGGGCCTATCTTAGGTCCACTTTTATATATTCTGATTACAAGAGATTTACGGTTAGAACCAAACAGTAAGACTGTCACTTTTGCTGATGACACCGCAATACTAAGCGTCGAGAAACCAACAAAAAATAAAAAGCTGCGCTAAACCTGCAACATGCAATCAACTCTGTAGTAAGTTGGACTAAAAATGGAGAATAAAACTAAACGGTGGCAAATCGGTTCATGTAAATTTTACAAACAAAAGAATCACTTATCAACCTATAAGTATTCTAGATGTCTGCATACCATACGCAAATACAGCTAAATATCTTGGCATCATGCTCGATGCTAGATTACGTTGGAAGGAGCATATTAAAATAAAAAGGATTGAACTTAATCTGAAATTGTCGAAAATGAAATGGCTAATTGGGCGAAGGTCAAACCTGTCCATACACAACAAATTACTTCTTTATAAACAAATAATCAAGCCGATATGGTCATATGGTGCGCAACTGTGGGGATGTGCCAATGATGGCAGTATTAATATTATACAACGTTTTCAAAACAAGGTGCTAAGAGGCATTATAAATGCTCCTTGGTACTGCAGAAATGCTGATATTCATCGAGACCTAAGGATGAATACAGTCGCCGAAGAAATAAGGAGTCAGGCAGATGCTCACTACAAAAGGCTTAATGCACATGTGAACGAGGAGGCGAGAAAAAGACACATGCCTCTCTAGTCGATTATGTCGCAAAAAACCACATAGCTTAGTTGGAAGCTAAAATATAAAGAAATTAATTATACTATATACCGTATATGTATGAATATTACTATTAATTTCTATGTAATTTGTTTTTAAGTTATTCAAATCAAACTGCTCGTTAGTTTTTGAAACTAGTTGTAGTGATATCAAACATTGTTAAAGTTTTAAAAATGTTTGTAATAAAAAACAAAAAAAAAACATATTTTCTTGTAATTATTTTATGGCTTAGCATCATTTAAAAAGTTGAGCTCGCACCGTATTCATAGTACCGTTATTTCTTATGAAGTAAGGTGCAACTTACGTATAAAATATTTATAAGTGCAAAATGAACTATATGTTATTGTCCGTGGAAAAACGGAGAGAAACTTTAAAGTAAGTACAGTACATGGATGAAGACTTAAGACGACAAAAATAAATTACATTTACGCGCTCATGGTATGGGCAGCAAATACATTGATTTGTTGGAAAACGGAATCTTTGATTTTGCTGGTGACTGGTTATGAATTGATGACATGGTTATGAATGGATTGCCAGCAAGACAATGTCTCATCAAGTCCAATTTGCGAAAATACTATGGTAACACAATCCCTTATTAAAAAAATGTAGTAGTATTTCATTTATACTTAAATAAAAAAGATATGTTGCGTATGTTTACTATCTTCTGCCACAAAGGTGTTGTCTGGATCGCTATGGTTTACTCGACTATGCTCATAGCCGTCACTGGATAAGCAATCGTATGCTTTGCAACAATCTGTTCTAATAACGGCCCCTGGCGCCACGTGTGTTTTAAATGTGAATACCTCGGCTCTTGAAGTTATCAGGTCACACTTCCAACCGTGGGTCGTTACTCCCATCATCGATTATACCTGAAACCCAGAGACCTTCCTCTCTTCTACATGAAAAAATATATGCACCCAGCGAAACAGAAAAAGGCGTTTTAACCCTGGAAAGTCATGCCTCGTCGTTTCGACGACGCGAGTGTTTATTTTACTGTTATCGCACTGTTCCATTGTTTGTACAGTGCCTCTTTTTTTTACAGCGTTAGTCGCTGTTGAGCTGTTCATGCTTGCAGTTGGTTGGCTTTGTACGATCGGTGTAAGTATCTATTTTTTAAACAGGCGTAGTCGAAAAGACGAACGATGAACTTTGTGTGACTTTTTCGTTCCGAAGTTATTTTTCTTGTTTATTTATCTGTTTGGTTTGTTGAATTGAAAAATTTCTTGCAATGAGCGACGACGAGAATGGATTGGACGATGAGTTAGGCCATGCAAGTTCTTCAGAAGAAAGAACTGACGATGAGTTAGACAACAGCGAACTAGAATCTGATGCAGAAATCGAAGAAAACGAAAGCTTAGGGGATGCAAGTTCTTCAGAAGAATCAACTGACCTAGATGAAGATAACATACTTTTACATTTATTGAGAGCCAAGTCAAATATAATTAATTTTAATAAATCTATTTTAGGGGGCAAAAATAAACATAAGTAGTCAACAAAAAAGGGAAAATCTTATCGTTATGGTCTAAATGTAGTACATAAAGCTCGAGGACCAACACGCCACTGCAAAAATATAACAGACCCACTGAAATTCTTCCAAATGTTCATTACACCAGAGATCGTGGAAGAAATTGTTCAATGGACAAACATTGAAATTGCTAATCGGCAGTCCATCTTACTTGCAACTACAGATGAAGCTCAAAGAAAAGTAACTTCTTCAAATGAAATTTCAGCTTTAATTGGACTCTTGGTACTAACAGCAGTCAAGAAAGATCAGCACCTGTCTGCAGATGAATTGTTTGACAGATCTTATGGTGGAATAACATATATTTCGATAATGACAAAAGCAAGGTTCAAATTTCTTATGTCGTGTCTTCGATTCGACGATAAATATGCACGCCTTCAAATAGTTGAAGACAAATTTGCCATTAGAAAAATTTGGGAGATGTTCATTCAAAAATGCCGGAAAAATTATACGCCTGGAGAATACCTTACGATTGACGATCAACTACTGGCGTTCAGGGGAAAATGTAGCTTTCGGATGTACATTCCAAAGAAGCCAGCAAAATATGGAGTCAAAATGGTCATGATATGTGAAGCGGTACAAAGTACATGGTTGATGCTATGCCGTATTTGGGAAAAGGATCAAACAAAACTAGCTTTCCACTTGGTGAGTACTACGTAAAAGAGTTGACTAAAACTGTACCTGGTTCAAATAGAAAAGTTACAATGGACAACTGGTTTAGTTCGATTCCTCTTGCTAAATCGCATTTCTTGCGAACCATATAAGCTGACAATGGTTGGAACTCTACGTTCTAATAAGCGAGAAATTCCGAGTGAATGAAAAATGTAAAAGGTCGTAAGTGTATTACGTCAATGTTTTGCTATGATAATGAACTGACGCTTCTATCATATAAGCCGAAGCCGAGTAAGGTAATATATTTATTATCATCCTGTAAGGAGAAAGGAGCAGTAAACCCCAAATCAATTAAACCCTACATGATCGAATTTTACAACAAAACGAAAGGAGGCGTTGATACCTTTGACCAAATTTATAGTGTCATGAGCTGTTCACGCAAAACCAACCGATGGCCAATGTGTCAATTTTTTGGTATATTGAACATGACTTTTATTAACAGCTACATTATTTATTTACACAACGTATTTCAAACAAATAAAAAACCTCTCAGTCATTCTGCTTTTATGAAAAAATTGCATTCTGCCCTTATTCAAAGTAATTTGATAAACAGGCTTGAAGTACCAGCATTGTCTACGTCGTTGCGATCAAATATTGAAAGTTGTATTTCTTTTGATGAAAATGCCACAGATACTAACCGCCAAAAAAAATGTATCAAAAAAGAAAGATTTGCGCAAGTTGTCCGCCTGCTAAGAGACGGATGACGAAATCATTTTGTGCAAAATGTAAAAAAAGTCTTTGTGGGGAGCATAAAATAGAACTTTGTGCCTCTTGTACAAAATGAGAACTTTCATTCCGTAATGTATTTTATGTTTTCAGTTAATAGTATTATCTTTATGAAAAAATACTATTCAGTGAAAATATGTTATTAAATTGTTTAGTTTTTTTAAGTTTCTTAGTTTGTATTTTGTACAAAAGCAGAGCTGTGAAAATTTTATTTAAACAAATAATTTTTGTATAAAAATATTAAGTACAAGATTTCACGAATATATATGTATGCAAAATCATCAAAAAATATAGTGTTGTTCAGTCCCTTAAAAATAATGGACGTTTTCAAACCTATAGTGACGACATTAAACTTTTGTGTGGTAATATCGGGTGATTTTTTAAGAGCTTGATAACTTTTTTAAAAAAAAAAACGCATAAAATTTGCAAAATCTCATCGGTTCTTTATTTGAAACGTTAGATTGGTTCATGACATTTACTTTTTGAAGATAATTTCATTTAAATGTTGACCGCGGCTGCGTCTTAGGTGGTCCATTCGGAAAGTCCAATTTTGGGCAACTTTTTCGAGCATTTCGGCCGGAATAGCCCGAGTTTCTTCGGAAATGTTGTCTTCCAAAGCTGGAATAGTTGCTGGCTTATTTCTGTAGACTTTAGACTTGACGTAGCCCCACAAAAAATAGTCTAAAGGCGTTAAATCGCATGATCTTGGTGGCCAACTGCCCATGCATCCCGAAAAATGCACTGTTTGGTGTGGTTTGTACGCTGGTGGAATCATTGGACCGTATTTTTCAAAGATGCTGTTGGACGCAACGTTACGGTGAATGGCGATCGCTATCGTTCGATGCTAACAAACTTTTTGTTGCCAAAAATGGAAGAACTGAACTTGGTTGACATGTGGTTTCAACAAGATGGCGCTACATGCCACACAGCTCGCGATTCTATGGCCATTTTGAGGGGAAAACTGGAGAACAATTCATCTCAAGAAATGGACCCGTAAGTTGCCACCAAGATCATGCGATTTAACGCCTTTAGACTATTTTTTGTGGGGCTACGTCAAGTCTAAAGTCTACAGAAATAAGCCAGCAACTATTCCAGCTTTGGAAGACAACATTTCCGAAGAAACTCGGGCTATTCCGGCCGAAATGCTCGAAAAAGTTGCCCAAAATTGGACTTTCCGAATGGACCACCTAAGACGCAGCCGCGGTCAACATTTAAATGAAATTATCTTCAAAAAGTAAATGTCATGAACCAATCTAACGTTTCAAATAAAGAACCGATGAGATTTTGCAAATTTTATGCGTTTTTTTTTAAAAAAAAGTTATCAAGCTCTTAAAAAATCACCCGATATTTCATTTTAAATTATTAATTTATGGTGTTACCTTTGGCGTTTATGACACTTTTACCTCTATTTGGGATGGATTCGAATAAAACGCTTAAATATCGCACTTCTTCTATTGTTTGCCTCAATTCAACCATTGTTTCTTTACGCTCGCTATTGGATTGAGATCCGGACGCTAAATGGCCAATCCAATTAACATATCTTCCTTAAAAAATGACGGGACTGTAAAATCTTCATTGTTTAACTTACAGAGCAGGCGTGATAACAAGGTGCAGAATTATCCTAAAGGCTAGGACCATTTTCGGTTAAGGGCACCAGAGATCTGCAATTGGTACCAATAAAATTAGTGCACTTAAGTCATGAGCCATAAAAATTGGTAATATAAAATAATATAAATATATAATAATATAAAAAATAATTTAATAATATAAAAAATAATATAATATAAAAAAAAATATAATAATATAAAAAATAATATAGTAATATAAAAAATGACCAAGACTTCCCGATTCCGATTCCCACCAAAAGAAAAAAAACCTCAAAGTATTTCTACACATATGAGTGACAGCAATTATGACTCTCAATAGTAGACAAAGAATTTGACTTTACTCACTTTTTTGGAGGAAAGAATGAAAATAATTTGAATAATTTCGTTATTTTCTGTTTTTGTAAGTGTTTTAGTATTAATGGTTTTTTGTAAAGTAAAATATACTGATATTTATATATCATAATTTATTTCAAGTTGGTCTTACACAATGGAGTCTACCGAAGACTTAGTGGGAAAAATTGCTTTGGGTATTTATAAGCTCAGCAAAAAACGGAAAGACAGAAGTGCTATTTGGGATATGTTTGCAGAAATAGTTAAAGATGACGGAAGTACATTACTTAACATGATATGTTGTCTTAATTGTAAAAAAGTGTATAAATGCCATGGCATGCATACTTCCAATCTCAATAGACATAACTGAACTGCCCAGACAGAAAAAAATAGCTTTAGAAGCTTGTGCTGATTGGGGGGTTGAAGACAGTGGTCCCTTTTCTTCCGTGGAGGGCTCCGGATTTAAAAAATTAGTACAATATTTTGTGGCTATAGGTAGAAAGTATGGAAAAAATGTTGATGTTGATGATTTACTTCCGGATCCAACAACCATTTCGCGCAACATAGGAAAAAAGGCGAAAGAAAAAAAAGAAGAAATTTCTGTTGAAATAACAGAATATGTACAATCCGGCCACGCTTCTGCTACAATTGATTTATGGAAAGACAAATATGTTAAACGCGATGTTTTATGTGCTACACTGCATTTTGCGAAGGACTTCAAATTATACGATATTGTCCTTGGAATGAAGTCCATGGATTATTCGCAAACTACAGGTCTTAATATTAAGAGAAAGCTGCAGGATATATTTGTAGAGTTCGGCGTTAATAGTTTAGACAGCATTTTTTTGTCACAGACAGAGGAAGCAATGTGAAAAAGGCATTAGAAAATAACCAGAGGCTTAACTGTTCAAGTCATCTTTTCCCAAACGTATTAGAATCCAGTGTTGAATCTACAGATGAGCTTAAAGAAATATTTTAAGAAATCGGGTATGCAACATATGCTGCAAACATCGTTGAAAACCTATTGCCCAACCCGATGGAATTCATATTTTTATATGTTCAAATCGATTGCAGATAATTGGTTGAGAATCAATGAAATTCTGACAACTACTGCAGAAATGTACAGTCTTTCTTGTTTAAATATATCATTAATTCAAAATTTAATTAAAATTTGCAAGGATTTTGAAATAATTTTCAAAAAACTACAGGCATGTTCGAATCCTTCGTTGTGCTATGTAATTCCCGCAATAAACCGAATAAAAGAAATTTGCAAGTTCGATGAAAATGATATGTACCTTTGAATGTTGATTTTGAGTCCTTTTTTTCAACTGCATTAATTGGGTTAGTTTTACAACATGGTATGTGTAAAATGTGTTTTTGTGGATATTTGTGTATGTTGAATTTTGATTTATATTCACAAAAACTCTTTTGTGTTATTCAACCAATAACTTAAAAAAGGGAATAATTGCAGATCTCTGAAGGGCACTAAGCTGGATACCACCGTTTCCGTTATAATATTTTTATATTTCTCAGCGATCACTGATATACTCCTATATTAAAATTGATTCAGATTTCTACTTGAAAACGCATCCCCATACCATTATATAGGGGGAATGTTTCACAGTAGGAAGAATGCAATTTTTGCGAATCGTTCACCACGTCTGTAATGAACTGTTTGATAACCATCAGGTCCATTAAAAAACTTCGAATCATCAGTAAATATTACTTAACCGCTTTTCTTTCATTTTTCTGGTCACGAGTGGCTTTTTTACAGGTTTTGCTCTTACCATTCGCGTCTCGTTAAGCAGTGTTTGAACTGGTCGAGTTAAAATATCATTATTTCTGCTACTCTTTTATCACGGTTGTGTTTTTAAATCGGTTTTGTTGACTTGATCTTAAACTAGCACGTCTTCTCTTAAGCTAGTGCTTCTTTTTCTTTCTGAAGTTTTCTTCCTCTCTAGATCGCCAGTTCTACGATATAAAAAAAAACACAGAAGTCGCACTGAGCGCTTGTTAATATGTATTTGTGCTGTTATATTTTGTTCAATCAGTTTGATGACAGTAGTTTTAAATCTTCCACACAGTACGCTTGAATGAACCTTATATCCGATGTTTAGGAGGCTTATCTCACGGTAGTTGACGCAGATTGTGGGATCTCCCTTTTTGTGGATTAGGCAAAGCACACTTAAGTTCCAATCATCGGGCATGCTTTCGTCCGACCATATTCTATATGTTATTTGTTGTTTCTCAGGTGGGTAATTGCTTCTTCATGATCGGGCAATGGAATGTCTGCTCGATTGTCATCGGTTGGGGAATCGGATTCACCATCTAGTGGTGTTATGCTTTCACTGCAATTCAGCAGGCGGGAGAAGTGTTCAGTCGATAATTTCAGTATGCTCTGGGCATCAGTCGCTACATCACCTCTGGAGGTTCTACAAGTGTATACTCTGGTTTTGAAACCTTCTGTTAGTCGCCACTTCTCTTCGCACAATTTTCGTACATAACAAAAATGTCGGCCAGCTTATCAAGCTCTTCATACTCACGCATTTTGGCCTCTCTCTGTTTTGTCTGCAAATGCGTCTCGCTTCCCTCGTCAACTCTCGGTATCTATAGTTTCCTTTGCAGCTGTACGTAAGGAGTTTGAAATGCCGTCCCACAATTCTCTTTTAACGAGTTGCTGATGAATACTATCATAGAACAAGAGTGCAAGTCGAAAAAATCGTTTGGATGTCTGTGGTGACTGCAGCTTCTCGATGTCGAAGGTCATTGTGTTTGTTGACGGGTAATTTTTGCTGCACAGAGGCGGTTGCATATCGTGGCCTGGCTGCGATAAGATAGTGTATAAAAAAATGGGATATCTTCCGTCTATCACAACATTATCGATTTGGTTGGTGGTTTTTCGATCCGGGCACAGCCAGGTAGCTCGATGAATTTTTCTGTGCTGGAATCTAGTGCTATTAATGACCATATTTCAGAGGCTGAATTTACCGTTGTTCCAAAGATATTTTCTTTGTCCACCCTGGCATTAAAATCGTCATGCACGATTTTGACAACGTGGCGGGAACGTTCCAAACACTCGTAGAAGCCATCATTCTCTTCCGTCGGGGCGTTCATACACTGAGGTGAAAGGTGAGTTGCAGTGCTTAAATTTCTTTATTGGCATCCAAGATTGGTACTATATTTAAATTAACTTCTTTATAAATTTGTGAAAGCGTAACTCCTCTCTCTTACACTCTTAAATCCTCATTTGTCAATATGCGAGACATCTTCCGAATATGTTGAATCCGGCACTTCTTCATTTCTTTATTGGTGGACTCCGCAGCTTCCTTTGAAAGCTCTTCAATCGACAGCAACGCATGTTCTATTACCTTCACACCGTGAATTAAAATTTTATGTACTGTTGATATTTATACTGGAAGATATTTTTTATTAACTGATAAGCAGTATCCAACGCATAGCTTTCAAAATTTTTAACATTAACGGAATATCCTGATGCTAAGGCTTGCAATATCATTGCGCAGCGGGTTATCACTTCTTCAACAATGTCTGTAATCTCAGATGCCAAACTTGGGTTACCAAAAAATTTTCTCAACTTTTTTATAAGACATTTTTCTAAATCATTCATAATTTGAAATTTGTTTGGCATTAAGTTCCCTATTTTATTTTTAAAGTACAATTTCAGTCTAGGATTTTCCCATATTATTTTGGAGCTACTTTCAGCTATAAGCTGAAGTAGGACGTACGATGTTTAGAAATAGACATCTATCATCGTCATTATAGTTTGAAAACTTTTGCTTGTATTCACTGTGTACTGTCTTTAAAACCCCATTTTCCAATTAATGTTAATGCGTTTTCCGTGTCATCACGACTATTTAAAACCTTTTGTTATGTCATTTCGACACCTTGAAATATTAGGGGTATTCGCTTGCTCTTGCAAGATTGCAGATTGCAGAAATACTATACCGAAATATACTCGTACAAGGGCACGAGAGCACCCATTCCAGAATCTAGTGATATATGAATGGCTAATTCGGTCAATTTGTTGTGAATGACTATTAAGCATGGCTATTGTGAATTGGCGCAACTTCTGCATACATTTTTAACAAAAAAAACTGTAACAAATCTTTATATTTTAAATAGAAATAATAAAATCTATTTAAAACTTACCTTTCGAAACAATTTAACGATGTAATATGTCTTTATGTAAAATGACAGCTAAAACAGGGTTGCAATTATATTTTTACGTGGCATTGCATGCAAATATACATAGGTTTACGTCTGACATATTTTATAGCCATTGCAAATAATTTTCTGCGTGTATTTGTTGTTGTGCCGGTGCACCAAGAGGAAATATATGCAATTCTTGCACCGTGCAAGGGTTTTGCAAGAGCAAGAGAATACCCCTATTAAATTTGAAAATTTTCTCTTAGTTTGGCAATAATTGCATGAAGCTTCACTATTTATAATTCACGAATAAGCAAGTATTAGTGTTTCGTTGGATGGAGTCATGTGTAGAAGTTCACGCAATTAAGGAAAGTTCTCTGATCGTCATTCACTTGGGTGTGGCCAGAAACGATTCTTTTACATATGGCTCAAGCAGCTCACGACTTCCGGTCTTTGCCCAAGTATCCTGTGGGTTGTACTAGATCGCAGAATAAGAAAAAACATCAAGCTATCTGGCTGTCTATGGATCGAAAAGCCATCAACCATATCGGTCATATTGTGATAGACGGAAGACACATCTCCAGTGTTTTAGATGTGCGTCCGCTCCGAGGTCCTAACATCGACTCGGACCACTATCTTGTTGCAGCCAAGATTCGCACCCGCCTCTGTGCAGCAGAAAACGCACACCAACAAACACAAGGAAGGTTCGACGTCGAGAAGCTGCAATCACAACAGACAGCCGAACCATTTTATACTACTCGGCTTGCAGTCCTGCTCTCTGAGAGCACTCGTCAACGACTCGGTATAAGGGAACTGTGGGACGGCATTTCAAGCTCCTTATCTACTGCTGCAACCGAAATCATTGGTTTTCGGAAAATGCAAACAAACAGCTCGTTGGATGAGGAGTTACGTTACTATAGCCCACAACACGTGCGAGATGGGATAGATAGATAGATACCGAGAAGATGAAGAGCTTGACAAGCTGGCTGACAGGGGTGATGCTCGAAAATTCTACGAAAAGCGTAGTAACCGATGCCCAAAGCATACTAAAATTATGGAATACTTTTCCAGCCTGCTAAATGGCACTGAATGCAAAACGCCAGGAGAAGGCAATTACCCAATCGATGACGATGGAGCAGAGGTTCCATTGCCTAACCATGAAGAAGTTCGAAAAGAAATTACCCGTCTGAAGAACAACAAAGCAGCGGGAGCCGATGGATTGCCGGCCGAGATATTCAAACACAGCGGCGAAGAACTGATAAAGAGCATGCATCAGCTTCTTTGTAAAATATGGTTGGATGAAAGCATACCCAACGATTGGAATTTAAGTGTGCTCTGTCCAATCCACAAAAAGGGAGACCCCACAATCTGCGCCAACTACCGTGGGATAAGTCTCAATATCGCGTAAAAGTTTCAATCGAGCGTATTGTGTGAAAGATTAAAGCCCGCCGTCAATAAACTGATTGGACCTCATCAATGTGGCTTTAGACCTGGAAAATCAACAACTGATCAGATATTCACCATGCTCCAAACTTTGGAAAAGTCCCGTGAAAAGAGAATCGATACTCATCACCTCTTTCTCGATTTCAAAGCTGCCTTTGACAGCACGTAAAAGAGCTGCCTTTATGACGCGATATCTGAATTTGGTATGCCCGAAAAACGAATACGGCTGTGTAAACTGATGTTGAGTAACACCAAAAGCTCCGTCACGGTCGGGAAGGATTTCTCCGAGCCTTTCGATACCAAACGAGGTTTCAGACAAAGCGACTCCCTATCTTGCGCCTTCTTCAATCTGCTGCTGGAGAAAAAAATTCAAGCTGCAGAACTAAACCGAGAAGGTATATAAAAGTGCACAACAGATAACGTATGCTGATGATATTGACATCATTGGCCTTAACAACCGCGCCGGTAGTCCTGCTTTCTTCAGAATGAATAAAGCAGCGAAGCAAATGGGTCTTGTGGTGAACGCGGGCAAGACGAAATATCTCCTGTGGTCAAACAAATAGTCTTCGAATTCGCTAGTAGGCACCCACGTCACTGTTGACAGACATAATTTCGAAGTTGTAGATAATTTCGTCTATCTTGGAACCAGTATCAACACCAACAACAACGTCAGCCTGCAAATCCAACGCAGGATATCGCTTGCCAACAGGTGCTAAGTAGGCAATTTAGAAGTCCTTTCTCGACGAACAAAAACAAAACTAAATGTCGCTTATTATTCCCGTCCTGCTATGTGATGCAGAGGCATGGACGATGAAAACATCTAAAGAGTCGAAGAAAAGTTCTGCGAAAAATTTACGTTCCTTTGCTCGTTGGCTACAGCGAATTTTGCACTCGATGGATCGATGAGCTCTGAAAGTAATCGACGCAGTACCCGCCGGAGAAAGCAAAGGAAGAGGAAGACCTCCACTCCGTTGGAGGGACCAGGTGGAGAGAGACCTGGCTTCGCATGAAATCTCCAATTGGCGCCAACTTGCGAAAAGAAGAAACGACTGGAGCGCTGTTGTTAGCAGTAAAGAAGAAGAAGTATTTCGTCATTCCAGAACAAGAAGTTTTTAATATCTGTTTCGGATGACTTCAGGATCGGTGGAAAATCGGATGAGCAAATAACAGAAGCTGCAGACTAATGTTTTTCTAGAAGGCTATTTTGAGTCGTCTTCGTTCAGCACTTTTCTGAAATCTTTCGTTGAAGAGGCTCAATAACAATTGTTTCAATAGTACTAAGCCAATTGGATTGATATTGAACAATTGAACTCTTAAGGGGTAGTTAGAATTTTCAAAAAATAATTTTTTTTTGCATTTTCGTTAAGTGCAATATCTTAAAAATATTCTCTGAAAATTTCACGTTGATCCGATAATTAGTTTTTGAGTTATTCGGCAAATAACAAAGAGAGTTCGGGCATTTCAAAGCGCTAGTGTGAAACGCAGTTTTCTCAAAACTATGTTTTTTGAACTGGCTTTTAGAATACATAATAAACTCGGGCCTGATCAAAGGATTTTTTTTTTAATTTCGATTTTTTAAGACCAATTAACTCTTGATTTTTTCCCAAAAATTTAGAAAATTTCCTGAGGCCGCCATTTTGTTAATTTTTGAAAAAAAAATCCTTCGATCACACCCGAGTTTATCTATTTATAAAACTAATTTTTTTGTCCGATTGATTTTAGATGAATCTCCAAGGACTTATGGTTGTCACCGCAAGTACCTGGGAACTGGGTCAACACAAACAACTAAAACTTTGGAAATTATTATTATTTTTTTTTTGAAATTTTCGTGACTTCAAGTCAACACATTCTGTAATAATGCCATATTACTACTTTTGTAAAATAACACGATTTAATAGCAAAAAAAATACTGAAAATTGTAATTTTTTCGTGCCTCTGACTACCCCTAACCCCTTAATACGATTGTATTTAGCTTAATAAGCAATAATTTTTTTGCAAATGTAGCTAATACAGTTCTCAAGTTTATTCATCTCAACTGTGTAGCCTTTGTTTTTAATGCATTCATACCCCTTTCTGTGTACCAAAGATCAAAGATGTACATGCGTGAAAATATGCAGTTACAAGAAGAAAATTGTCGACAAACACAAAAGAAACGTCATAAAAACAAAGGAATAGAAGCAGATTGCGTCGAAAATTTTACCTTGAATATACACAAATCAACAAAAATCGGTAGTTACACTTAACATTTTTATTATCTTAAAACATTGACGAATACACTGATAACACTCAAAAAGGCACCGATCCACCCTTTAACATATATAAAAGTATATTTAAACATTCAAAATTTCGTTCACTTAATACACAAAAAAAGTATAATCAATCGAAAATGCACAACAAATATAAATCAATCAAATTAATTTTACAAGAAGAATTTACTAAAGCAACTGCAACTTTAAAATTCATTTTAAATAATCGAAATCGAACCTCTCTAGCGAACGTTTGACCACTTTGAAATACAATTTTGTTGTGACGAAATGGAAACATTACTGCGCTGCGCTGCAAAAATGAACACGTGTTCTCGCTTTACATTCTATATTTAGAATGATCCATTTGATTTCCATACAGAGCCGGTTTGCCATAAAGAATGGACAATTTTGAGACAATTTGTATACATTTTGACTAAATATTTTTAGAAGGATTATTTTGAATTTTGGCCTATGGGCGCAACCACTGTAATATGTCCTTCTATGAAGACCACCATTGGTGTCTTGTGTATGCGACACAGTTTTTTTTTGTTTTTTTTTGAAATTAAACCTCGTTCTCCTGTAAAAGTTCTACAATTTTCCCTTCAGTTAAATTTTTCATAAGCTTCGGCAATGTTCCACATGCTTTTTATTTCTTTTACTAAGAGTATGTTGCGTTTACTTACTACACCGAACCATTCACTTCTATATGTGTATGTATGTACATTATGGTGTTTTTTTCTTGGACTATTAATTTTTTTAATCCCGTTACGAAATTTCCTTGGAAATACCGTAAAAAAATTCCCTGAAAAATTTAGCACTTAATATTATCATTAAGAACTGGACCAAGGCATGTAAAAATTTTCCATTGAAAATGCACTACAATCGAGATTTTTTATTTTTAAATTCCAACAGCTCAGAGGTGTTTTATGGCATCGCTTTGACTTTAGACGCATATTTCTCAGAATCGTTCACTCTACAAGTGCCCGGTGCAACAAAGTCGTAACACACACCGGCGACGTAGTACGGGGCTCTAAATTCGATTTTTCCACGAATTTCGCATTTTTTGTATATATCTCGTAAATGACAAGAGCTATAGAAAAAATGTGCACGAAAAATTTGTAGGAAATTTTATTTGCTACTAAAAGGGTCCGAGGTCAAAATCGCTATCATTAATACTTCTCGAGATATTCGGCTTTTTAAGTAAGGCTTAATAGAATTTTTTATACATATCATCTATACGAGTATATAATAAATTTACATCGTTCATTATTTATTAAAACATTGTAATATCGCACTGAGTTATATGTAAAAGTCGTCGTGTTTTAAATATATTCCATTTAATGGAAATAATGGACGCAATTTTTATTTTATTTCGGAACTCAATTCTCAGATGAATTCAGATGCATTGCTTTTAAATTATTTGTTTGTTTAAATTTTATCACCTTTGTAATGTCCCAATCAGTGTGATAATCTGATAAACCATTGAATGTATGACCTGACCTAATGTCATAAACGCTCAGATAGCAACCGTTACGGTGAATTTCTATCACCTTATTTGCAGATGATTTTACGATATTGTGTATAGCTATACACATTAGGTCAGGTCATACATTCAATGGTTTATCAGATTATCACACTGATTGGGACATTACAAAGATGATAAAATTTAAACAAACAAATAATTTAAAAGCAATGCATCTGAATTCATCTGAGAATTGAGTTCCGAAATAAAAAAAAAATTGCGTCCATTATTTCCATTAAATGTAATATATTTAAAACACGACGACTTTTACATATAACTCAGTGCGATATTACAGCAAACAGCTATCTCTCCGATCTTTTAGCTTCTTCTCTCCTTATTATAGAAATTTTGAAAGGTTCCATCCCTCTGTCGTCTGTAAGTAGTCAGTGTACACTGAATTGCACACACAATGTATTTATTCTGTCCAACTAGGCTATCCGATCGGTCTCTTTTATATACGAAAACTAATAGAGTTTAGTCATTCGAAACGCGCGTATGCAGGCAGACCCGTGCCAGAGATAAAGAGATGTCCAACTCCTCTCTCATTGGAAGTGAGAGAGCAATTGCTAAACGTCAAAGCCTCCTGAACTTTGACAGCTAAACGAGCGATGGCCAGATTGAAATCTAACCAAAAAATATGTAAACGGAGGGATTTGTTGCCGCCGTTCAAGATCGCTAATTAAAAATGTAAAACAATGAAAATCAAAGAAAATGCGAAATTTAAATATATTTCATGAAACGTTTGCAAATCTAATGCATAGTATAATTAAGTTTCAATTACAAACGATTAAAAACATGTATTAATTGAGAACTTACAGGCTTAATTTGCCCTATTAAGTATTGAAAAATCAAAAATTCAGTTGTTTTAATATACCATAAAATCATAAAAAAGGATTCAAATCTTCTTCTTCTTCTTAATTGGCGTAGACACCGCTTACGCGATTATAGCCGAGTTAACAACAGCGCGCCAGTCGTTTCTTCTTTTCGCTGCGTGGCGCCAATTGGATATTCCAAGCGAAGCCAGGTCCTTCTCCACTTGGTCCTTCCAACGGAGTGGAGGTCTTCCTCTTCCTCTGCTTCCTCCGGCGGGTACTGCGTCAAATACTTTCAGAACTGGAGTGTTTTCATCCATCCGGACAACATGACCTAGCCAGCGTAGCCGCTGTCTTTTAATTCGCTGAACTATGTCAATGTCGTCATATATCTCGTACAGCTCATCGTTCCATCGGATGCGATATTCGCCGTGGCCAATGCGCAAAGGACCATAAATCTTTCGCAGAATTTTTCTCTCGAAAACTCGTAACGTCGACTCATCGGTTGCTGTCATCCCCCAAGCCTCTGCACCATATAGCAGGACGGGAATTATGAGCGACTTATAGAGTTTAGCTTTTGTTCGTCGAGAGAGGACTTTACTTTTCAATTGCCTACTCAGTCCGAAGTAGCACCTGTTGGCAAGAGCAATCCTGCGTTGGATTTCCAGGCTGACATTATTAGTGGTGTTAATGCTGGTTCCTAAATAGACGAAATTATCTAAAACTTCAAAGTTATGACTGTCAACAATGACGTGAGAGCCAAGTCGCGAGTGCGACGACTGTTTGTTTGATGACAGGAGATATTTCGTTTTGCCCTCGTTCACTACCAGACCCATTTTCTGTGCTTCCTTGTCCAGCCTAGAGAAAGCAGAACTAACGGCGCGGGTGTTGAGGCCGATGATATCAATATCGTCGGCATACGCCAACAGCTGTACACTTTTATAGAAAATGGTACCTTCTCTGTTTAGTTCTGCAGCTCGAACTATTTTCTCCAGGAGCAGGTTGAAGAAGTCGCACGATAGGGAGTCGCCTTGTCTGAAACCTCGTTTGGTATCGAACGGCTCGGAGAGGTCCTTCCCGATCCTGACGGAGCTTTTCGTGTTGTTCAACGTCAGTTTACACAGCCGTATTAGTTTTGCGGGGATACCAAATTCAGACATCGCGGCATAAAGGCAGCTCCATTTCGTGCTGTCGAAAGCAGCTTTGAAATCGACGAAGAGGTGGTGTGTGTCGATTCTCCTTTCACGGGTCTTTTCCAAGATTTGGCGCATGGTGAATATCTGGTCGGTTGTTGATTTTCCAGGTCTGAAGCCACACTGATAAGGTCCAATCAGCTTGTTGACGGTGGGCTTTAATCTTTCACACAATACGCTCGATAGAACCTTATATGCGATGTTGGGGAGGCTAATCCCACGGTAGTTGCCGCAGATTGTGGGGTCTCCTTTTTTATGGATTGGGCATAGCACACTTAAATTCCAATCGTTGGGCATGCTCTCGTCCGACCATATTTTACAAAGAAGCTGATGCATGCTCCCTATTAGTTCTTCGCCGCCGTGTTTGAATAGCTCGGCCGGTAGTCCGTCGGCCCCTGCCGCTTTGTTGTTCTTGAGGCGGGCAATTGCTATTCGAACTTCTTCATGGTCGGGTAATGGAACGTCTGCTCCATCGTCATCGATTGGGGAATCGGGTTCTCCTTCTCCTGGTGTTGTGCGTTCACTGCGATTCAGCAGGCTGGAGAAGTGTTCCCTCCATAATTTAACTTTGCTCTGGGCATCAGTGACTAGATCACCTTTGGGGGTTCTACAAGAGTATGCTCCGGTCTTGAAACCTTCTGTAAGCCGCCGCATTTTTTCGTAGAATTTTCGAGCATTATCCCTGTCGGCCAGCTTATCAAGCTCTTCGTACTCACGCATTTCGGCCTCTTTCTTCTTCTGTCTGCAAATGCGTCTCGCTTCCCTCTTCAACTCTCGGTATCTATCCCATCCCGCACGTGTAGTGGTCGATCGTAACGTTGCGAGGTAGGCAGTCTGTTTTCTCTCCGCTGCGACACGGCACTCCTCGGCGTACCAGCTGTTCTTTTGCTCTTTCCGAAAACCAATGGTTTCGGTTGCAGCTGTACGTATGGAATTTGAAATGCCGTCCCACAGTTCCCCTATACCGAGTTGTTGACTAGTGCTCTCAGAGAGCAGGAGTGCAAGCCGAGTAAAAAATCGTTCGGCAGTCTGTTGTGATTGCAGCTTTTCGACGTCGAACCTTCCTTGTGTTTGTTGGTGTGCGTTTTTTGCTGCACAGAGGCGAGTGCGAATCTTAGCTGCAACAAGATAGTGGTCCGAGTCGATGTTAGGACCTCGGAGCGCACGCGCATCTAAAACACTGGAGACGTGTCTTCCATCTATCACAACATGATCGATCTGGTTGGTAGTTTTTCGATCCGGAGACAGCCAGGTAGCTTGATGAATCTTCTTATGCTGGAATCTAGTACTACAGATAACCATATTTCGGGCCCCGGCGAAGTCAATCAGCCTCAACCCATTTGGGGATGTTTCGTCGTGGAGGCTGAATTTACCGACCGTAGTGCCAAATATACCTTCTTTGCCCACCCTGGCGTTAAAGTCGCCAAGCACGATTTTGACATCGTGGCGGGAGCAACTCTCATAAGCGCTCTCCAAGCGCTCATAGAAGGCGTCTTTGGTCACTTGGATTCAAATAGTTTCGCCATATATTAAAAGTCCAATATGTACTGATTTGCAATCGTAATAAATATTGGGTGTTTTAATTTAAATGCCCAAAAGCTCTTATTTTGTTCGATCTGTAATGGAAAATGTTATAAAAAACGCTAATTTTGAAGCGTTCTCTCACTGGAATAAGTTGGACATCCCTTTATTCCTGCCCGTTCTCTGTCCTCTGCGCTGCTTGTGTAGGTGGTTGAAATTACTTGATTCTTGATGGCTTAATCTCCCTATTGTGGAATGTAGAGTGTATATTCTTCCCAGTTAATGGGGCGCGCCACCATAGTTCCTTAGAAAACCTGCTTTCTAGCGAACAAACAGTTACAGTATTATTATTCAATTTTAGCTTGAGAATATCCCTATATGCACCCCAGGCAGGAGTACCCAACCTCCTTTCGTACTACCTACTTTGTCTTTTATAGTCTATAACGACAAATGAGTGTTTTTGTTGTTCAAAAGTGTAGTGTCATATAGATATATAGAAGCGTCGGCTCATGAAGATGATTTTTCAGGTCTTATAATTCTGAGATAAACAATGAAGTCCGGACGCCAGAGCAACATGACCCGGTAGTATGAAGGCTTCGTTACTGTCGACTTTACCTCTTAGTTTAAAATTACCAAATCAATCGCCATTGATCATCGCACCTACACCGATTGGGACACCCCTGCATCACGAACAAGGTGATTGCAGAAGTATCATTAATAAATAAAAATCGTATTTTTAAAGAAAGGTTATTTTTTTTTTTTAATTATTTGATCCAAGATATTTTTGTGTTAACGTTTAGCATTACCAAATTGCATTTTCCGTTTGATATACTTAGATATTTTGTGTAGGACTTTTTTGGAATTGACGATAAGTTTTAATTATACCCCTAGTGCCATTCGACTCCAAAAGTAATTTCTTCATTATCGTAATTGTTAATCGATAAATTACGCAAGTAGTTTTGTCGAACAAAATACAAAGTACATTTTACTTCCACTTATTTTAAACTTCCTATTTAATTTTTAATAGTTTTTTATAACTAGTGACGGTTAAATTGGATGTTAAGATTATGATTGAACCAAACATAATATAAAGATAATAACATTTAATCATTTATTCTATGGAAATCGGTAAAAAGTTACAATTTGGATTTTTGAACTTAATTCGTGACATACTTTTATGTTTTTTGATTATAAAACTATCAGGGGTGTTGTGGAATCTGGTAGTTGTCGGAATCAGAATTGAAACCGATCAAAAAAAGCAGTAGGTGTCATGAATTCAGACATTATTGGTTTGATATTCGGAACAGAATTTGTATCGGTTTTGGGTGTCACGGAAACCAATTTTATCGGTTTTGCTGTCAGAAACAAAGCAAGAAGATAATCGCACACAGATTTGAAATGCAAGTTAGGAAATCAAGTTATTTTATTGTTACGAATTAATTTATCTTTATTTCTATAAGAGAAAACATAAAAATAAAACACGTAAAGTTTTAATTATTGAGTTTTGAAAAAAAAATGCGGATATTTAAGGAGGGAGCCTGCGTTAAAGGCTTGAAAAATCGATTTTTTTGAGGTTTTTTGGGAGGGAAAGAAATAATTGATTAAAGCGAAATTTCTAGGGTTTATAGTTATATATTTAAACATCATCCGAAAATTTTTTTGTATAGGAATTCTTTGATATTCTGCCTTAGGGAAGCAATTGCTCGATGCATCTCGCATGTGCATTTGTCGGACGGCGGGCAGTATGCAGGTTGCAATTTCTATCGGAAACAAAAAATTCAAAGAGATTCAAATTTGTTAATAACTTATGTTCAAGTTAAACTAGGAAAATTTCAAAAACAATTGTATAATTCTAAAAAAATTTTAAAATTAGAAAAAAGAGGCCAAAAAAATTTTACTTTATGTTGTTTAAACATATGTTTAAACTTAATTTTTCTTAGTTTTTTTTAGTTTAAATAGAAGATAATTTAATGCCGAAGATAATAAACTTTGCCCCAAAAATCGTAAAATTGAAAAACCGAGAAATCGCGCGTCAAAATCTTCGCTTTCTTCCCTTAAAGAAGATTTACAAAACGTAATAAACGTAACTTAACACCCAAATACATCTTTATTCATTCGATATATGTTATCTCTTAAAATCTTTCTTTAATTCGGAACTCATTAAAAACTTTAATAGGATTGCTTCCAAATGTAATCATTTGCAAGTTTTGTCATATTAGTAAACAGCTGGTTCGAATATTGATTTTGCGTATGTTCGAAAAGACGAAAATCCAATCAGATTCTGTGACACCATTCATAATCAGAATTGGTTTGCAATTCTGACAGCTAAGCAATTCTGTCTTGGATTCCACAACACCCCTGTATATTAATGATTTGAGTATTTTTTTACATTATGTAGTCAGATTTTCCAATTTACATTTCTGTAGTGGACCTTTTCTGTATCTAGTGTCAACATTGAATTCCTGTCGATTATTATTTATTTTACCTGTGTATTTTTCTTCCCTTTTTTGTTTTTGAGCATGAATATGTGATCAGGTGTTTGTTCAGTGGTGTCATGCTTTCTATCTTGTTAATTTAACTTCTTCATGGTTATATAAATTCATTATAGATTTTTTTCATTAATTATCTTGTGTGGTCTTTTAATATCTGATGTGATTTCAAAAGTCCTTTTTGTGTAGAGAAACACCGAACTCGTGTGCACAGTCAAACACTTATATATAATAATACAAAACTTTATTGTGAATATAAGAAAAATGTTACACTTATTCAACTTTACTGGGTGTTCTCAAATATTTCGTTTATGTTGCTCACTCGCTGACGGTTGCTCGTTGACTGTGTCTTTGGTTGCTGCCACTTGCTTTATTTTATTTGACACTTGATGCGCAACAGAGTTGCCATCGCCATACAGTCGGCTTTCCTGACCCAATGTGGCGCCCTCGCCCATGGTGCTCTCATCTTCGTTGTCTATGTCGTCTGGATCATCTGGTGGTAACATGCACCAAGTTTTAAGTTGATCTGATGCAAATACGGCTTTGTAGTGACGTTGCGTTCGCTCGGCATGAGGTAAGTCTTCAATTACATAACGATCATTTGGCAGGACTTTGGTGATGATGAATGGTCCTCTGAATCGTGGTTCTAGTTTACGTGATGTACCGGAGCTTATTGGTTCGTTTGTAGTCAATACGAGATCACCTTCGTTGTACGTCTTCGGTTGATTATGCTTTGCGTCATATAGCTTCTTGGCTTGTGCTCTCACGTCGTTTATTCGTTGAGCTGTGTCGACTCGTAGTTGCTGTAGGTCGGTGTCGTTTATCAGGTCAACATCATCGTCTTGAAGTGCCTGGATAAGTTGATTCAGAAGGATGTCTCGAGGCACGTACCCATAAAGTAGTCGGAATGGTGTAAAACCTGTGGTTTTATTCGGGAAGGTATTAATGCTCCATTGTATTTGACGTAATTTGTCGTCCCATCGTCTTTCGTCATCAATAGAAGGTAATAACATGAATAGGATGACGCGGTTAGCTCGTTCAGCGTGTCTGTTAGCGCGTGGCGTTCGCACTGCGTTGAGAATATGTTTGACGTTGTTTTCGTTGCAAAACTTTTGGAACGCTTTTGAAGTGAAGGGCGTTCCTCGGTCGGATATGATACGTCCAGGCATTCCCAGATAGCTCGTGATCTTTAGCAGTACCGGGATTACATGGTTTGTTGTGGTACTCTTGACTGCTCGTAGGATTGTGAATTTGGTAAATGAATCTACAATCACCAACACATGCTCGTTGCGTTTTGAACTTTTTGGGAACGGACCCAAATGATCAATGTGTATTGTCGTGAACGGTATTGGCTTAACGTTGTCGTAGTGATATCGACCCTCACGTCGTCCGCCAGGGTTTTATTTAAAGCACAACCCACACATGAGTTGATGTAGCTCTTTACGTAATTGCGCATTCGAGAAACCAGAAGAGATTGAGAATTCGTTTCATTGTTTTGTCAACGCTCATATGACCTGCCTTATCGTGGCATTCGTGCAGTATTTGGAACCTTAATTGCTTTGGAACAACCCATAGTAGTTTGTTGTCGTGTTTTCGATATAGGCGTCCCAGTTCAACAACGTAGTCGGGATATTCTGGCTTCACCTCATATTCTGTATTTTCGTTAACGATGTCTTATTTTCTCGTCTTGTAGCTGAACACTAAACAACCAATCTGCCTGGTCGATAATCATCTTGGAAATTTTGAGATCAGCGGCATCTATTTCGTGTGCATCTTCATAAGGTGCACGGCTCAACGCATCGACATGGGCCATACGAGCTCCAGGTCGATGTTGAATTTCAATGTCGAATTTTGGATTCTCAACCACCATCGGGCAATGCGTGGTATAAGCTCTCGCTTTTCCATCGTTGTTCGTAAAGCGTTGCAATCGGTAATAACTTTGATCTTCTTTCCGTATACGTAGTATTTGAATCTTTCCAATGATTCCACAATCGCTAATGCTTCGAGTTCATAGCTATGGAAACGTTTTTCGTTGTCTGTAGTAGAGCGACTAAAATATGAGATCGGGTGCAGTTGTCCATTCTCGACTTGCAACAAAACGCTTGCAAGGCCGATAGAGCTTGCGTCTGTATGTAGTTCGTGTTCGGCTTCGATGCGGTAGTTGACCATGGTTGGTTTCGATGATAATGCGGTTTTGAGTTCGTTGAATGCTGACTCTTGCTGTAGTCCCCATGCGTTAATGCGGTGTTGTTGCGTAGCAATTTGCGTAATGGTTCAGAAATAATGGAATAACCAGCGACGAATTTTCGGAAGTAGCCACTGAGACCTAAGAATTTTCGTACTTCAGTGACATTTCTCGGCTGTGGAAAATTTACGATAGCGTTGGTTTTGACGTTGCCCGGACTCATGCCTTCAGGAGTTAGCTGATGTCCCAAAAACGTTATTGTTTGCGTGAACAACTCACATTTGTTGACGTTCAATGTGAGTCCGCAGGTACGTAGTACTTGGAGTATACGAGAAAGCTTTGTATACATTTCGTCGAAAGAATTGCTGCCGATTAGGATGTCATCCATATAATGCAGCATGTCGCCCGTCTCCACCCGTCTTTGGATTTCTGCCATGAGTCTATTAAACACAGCTGGTGCATTCTTTAAACCAAACGGCATGCGTTTGAACTCATATAGACCGTCCGTCGTGATAAAAGCGGTGTATTTCCTACTATCGGGTGCCATTTTTGATCTGATAGTACCCATTATTCAAATCGAGTGACGAAAAGTATCGGAAACGTTTCGCTTCGTGTAGCCGTTCTTCAATATTCGGGACTGGAAAATTTTCTTTCTTTGTTACCTTATTAATTCGTCGATAATCGATACATAACCGATCACTTCCATTCTGCTTTTTGACTAAGACCACGGACTTGCGTATTCGGATGTCGATTTCGTGATAATATCACGCTCAAGCAACTCCTCAACCATCCTGTTGACAATATCACGCTTCGGTTCTGGGATACGATAAGGCGCTTGAAATATGGTGCGATTGCTCTCAAGTTCGATGCTAGCTTGAACTACGTCAGTTTTGCCAATATCTTTCAGCCCACTGGAGAAAACATCGGCATAGCTTGCCAGAAGACTTTGTATCTTATTTCGTTCTGTTTCATTGCTGAAATTGGACATTAATTTGGAAAAATTGCTCTCAGTTAGTACCGTTGTCTGTACTGCTCGTCTGCTCCCGAATATTGTGCGACCATTTTCAATTTTCAGCGTAGTGTTTGCATTGATGATAACATCTTGACCTATTAAAACGTCTTGTTCTAGTAACTCGTCATCAGCGATGTAGGCTTGCGTCTCGATGTTGATTCCGTCGATTGTGATGTCTATGGTAATAGCCTCCGTGAACGTACGCAATGCCCCTCCGCAAATGCCTTTTACTTGTAAGCAGCATTTTACGGCTTTATCGTCGATGCGCTTGGCTACTGACCTACGAATGATGCTGCATTGGCTGCCCGTGTCGATGAATGCGATATACGGTTGCGCTTTTATGTAAACTAACTTCTTGAAACATTCGTCAAGGTTGATTGCACCAAGTCGTCGTAACGTTACTGTCGTCTTCTCACAATTTCCTCCGTTTGGATGAACTTTGTTACACGTTGTACAGCGATGTCGTTTCTGCGGCAGTGGACATTTGTTGGCGAAATGTCCAGGTACTTTGCAATTGTAGCATTTCAATTGTGCTTTAAATTCACCATTTTGTTTCGTTGACTCAGCATATTTTCCTTTATTGTTGTCTCGCTTACTTGGTTGATGTACTTGTGGCTCACTTAGCCCTCCGCGATTAATGAAATAGTCCTCGATGGCGTCTCTCATCTGCTTCATTGTTGTAAACTTCATTGCTGCAATGCTTTGTTGGAGTTCTCTATGTTTTAACCCAGCTCTTGCATAACATATAATGGCTGCCTCACTCAGTTTGTAACGTATACCTAGTGCCGCCACTCGAAAACAATATTCTTTTACGATTTCTTTTGGCTTCCTCGTTGCATTGGCCATCACGAAATGAATTTCTGCCTCGTCTCGATCTGAACCAAATTCGTGTCGTAACGCATCAGCAAAATTTTCCCAAGTTGTGTGTAATGTGGGTGATGCATCCAACCACATACGTGCAACTCCTTTTAAACGTGTGTAAATAGCTAACAATAAAAATTTCTCGTCCCATCTATATGCTTCCACTACTCGATCGACTCTATCAATAAATTGCTCTACCGTAATGCTTGCGTTATTCGTTGGATCAAATTCCGGCAGGGTATTTGCAATTTCTTTAACTGACGCGTGTCGCATATTCCCGTTCGTTGAAATATTCCCGTTCGCAGAAATATCACCGTTGCTTTGAATGCGTGTTATAACGTTGTTGTTAGTTGCCACCGTGCTGTCGTCGTTCGTTGAAATAGCGTCAGTGGCGTGACTCTGAACGCCTGCGCCGCCGTTGACTGCGACTGCGCTATCGTTGCTATTTGCGTTTTGTACCGTTTGTACCTCTTTCATGCTAACTGTACCAGTCCCGTTGTTTTGCGCTTGTAGCAGCTGCGCCATCATCTCGCGTAACTGCTTCATCTCCTGCTGCAGTTGTGCCACCGTTGACATCTCGGATGACTCCTCCGTAACGTTGATCTCTTGGATGTCCACCTCGTCGGACTCCTCATATGCGCTAAGACGTTGCAACAACTGGTCTCGCTTGCCAGTCGTCGCTAATTGCCTTTCCCGTAGCAACCTCTTCAGTTGTTCCACCTTCAGATCACTGATCTTCACCATCGTATCGTAGTGACGTTGCGTTCGCTCGGCATGAGGTAAGTCTTCAATTACATAACGATCATTTGGCAGGACTTTGGTGATGATGAATGGTCCTCTGAATCGTGGTTCTAGTTTACGTGATGTACCGGAGCTTATTAGTTCGTTTGTAGTCAATACGAGATCACCTTCGTTGTACGTCTTCGGTTGATTATGCTTTGCGTCATATAGCTTCTTGGCTTGTGCTCTTACGTCGTTTATTCGTTGAGCTGTGTCGACTCGTAGTTGCTGTAGGTCGGTGTCGTTTATCAGGTCAACATCGTCGTCTGGAAGTGCCTGGATAAGTTGATTCTGCAGGATGTCTCGAGGCACGTACCCATAAAGTAGTCGGAATGGTGTACAACCTGTGGTTTTATTCGGGATGGTATTAATGCTCCATTGTATTTGACGTAATTTGTCGTCCCATCGTCTTTCGTCATCAGTAGAAGGTAGTAGCATGGATAGGATAACGCGGTTTGCTCGTTCAGCGTGTCCGTTAGCGCGTGGCGTCCGCACTGCGTTGAGAATATGTTTGACGTTGTTTTCATCGCAAAACTTTTGGAACGCTTTTGAAGTGAAGGCCGGTCCTCGGTCGGATATGATACGTTCAGACATTCCTAGATAGCTCGTGATCTCAAGCAATACCGGAATTACATGGCTTGTTGCGGTACTCTTGACTGCTCGTAGGATTGTGAATTTGGTAAATGAATCTACAATCACCAACACATGCTCGTTGCGTTTTGAACTTTTTGGGAACGGACCCAAATGATCAATGTGTATTGTCGTGAACGGTATTGGCTTAACGTTGTCGTAGTGATATCGACCCTCACGTCGTCCGCCAGGGGTTTTATTTAAAGCACAACCCACACATGAGTTGATGTAGCTCTTTACGTAATTGCGCATTCGAGGAAACCAGAAGAGATTGAGAATTCGTTTCATTGTTTTGTCAACGCTCATATGACCTGCCTTATCGTGGCATTCGTGCAGTATTTGGAACCTTAATTGCTTTGGAACAACCCATAGTAGTTTGTTGTCGTGTTTTCGATATAGGCGTCCCAGTTCAACAACGTAGTCGGGATATTCTGGCTTCACCTCATTCTGTATTTCGTTAACGATGTTTCTTATTTTCTCGTCTTGTAGCTGAACACTAAACAACCAATCTGCCTGGTCGATAATCATCTTGGAAATTTTGAGATCAGCGGCATCTATTTCGTGTGCATCTTCATAAGGTGCACGGCTCAACGCATCGACATGGGCCATACGAGCTCCAGGTCGATGTTGAATTTCAATGTCGAATTCTTGGATTCTCAACCACCATCGGGCAATGCGTGGTATAAGCTCTCGCTTTTCCATCGTTGTTCGTAAAGCGTTGCAATCGGTAATAACTTTGATCTTCTTTCCGTATACGTAGTATTTGAATCTTTCCAATGATTCCACAATCGCTAATGCTTCGAGTTCATAGCTATGGAAACGTTTTTCGTTGTCTGTAGTAGAGCGACTAAAATATGAGATCGGGTGCAGTTGTCCATTCTCGACTTGCAACAAAACGCTTGCAAGGCCGATAGAGCTTGCGTCTGTATGTAGTTCGTGTTCGGCTTCGATGCGGTAGTTGACCATGGTTGGTTTCGATGATAATGCGGTTTTGAGTTCGTTGAATGCTGACTCTTGCTGTAGTCCCTATGCTAATGCGGTGTTGTTGCGTAGCAATTTGCGTAATGGTTCAGAAATAATGGAATAACCAGCGACGAATTTTCGGAAGTAGCCACTGAGACCTAAGAATTTTCGTACTTCAGTGACATTTCTCGGCTGTGGAAAATTTACGATAGCGTTGGTTTTGACGTTGCCCGGACTCATGCCTTCAGGAGTTAGCTGATGTCCCAAAAACGTTATTGTTTGCGTGAACAACTCACATTTGTTGACGTTCAATGTGAGTCCGCAGGTACGTAGTACTTGGAGTATACGAGAAAGCTTTGTATACATTTCGTCGAAAGAATTGCTGCCGATTAGGATGTCATCCATATAATGCAGCATGTCGCCCGTCTCCACCCGTCTTTGGATTTCTGCCATGAGTCTATTAAACACAGCTGGTGCATTCTTTAAACCAAACGGCATGCGTTTGAACTCATATAGACCGTCCGTCGTGATAAAAGCGGTGTATTTCCTACTATCGGGTGCCATTTTGATCTGATAGTACCCATTATTCAAATCGAGTGACGAAAAGTATCGGAAACGTTTCGCTTCGTGTAGCCGTTCTTCAATATTCGGGACTGGAAAATTTTCTTTCTTTGTTACCTTATTAATTCGTCGATAATCGATACATAACCGATCACTTCCATTCTGCTTTTTGACTAAGACCACGGGACTTGCGTATTCGGATGTCGATTTCGTGATAATATCACGCTCAAGCAACTCCTCAACCATCCTGTTGACAATATCACGCTTCGGTTCTGGGATACGATAAGGCGCTTGAAATATGGTGCGATTGCTCTCAAGTTCGATGCTAGCTTGAACTACGTCAGTTTTGCCAATATCTTTCAGCCCACTGGAGAAAACATCGGCATAGCTTGCCAGAAGACTTTGTATCTTATTTCGTTCTGCTTCATTGCTGAAATTGGACATTAATTTGGAAAAATTGCTCTCAGTTAGTACCGTTGTCTGTACTGCTCGTCTGCTTCCGAATATTGTGCGACCATTTTCAATTTTCAGCGTAGTGTTTGCATTGATGATAACATCTTGACCTATTAAAACGTCTTGTTCTAGTAACTCGTCATCAGCGATGTAGGCTTGCGTCTCGATGTTGATTCCGTCGATGGTGATGTCTATGGTAATAGCCTCCGTGAACGTACGCACCCTCCGCAAATGCCTTTTACTTGTAAGCAGCATTTTACGGCTTTATCGTCGATGCGCTTGGCTACTGACCTACGAATGATGCTGCATTGGCTGCCCGTGTCGATGAATGCGATATACGGTTGCGCTTTTATGTAAACTAACTTCTTGAAACATTCGTCAAGGTTGATTGCACCAAGTCGTCGTAACGTTACTGTCGTCTTCTCACAATTTCCTCCGTTTGGATGAACTTTGTTACACGTTGTACAGCGATGTCGTTTCTGCGGCAATGGACATTTGTTGGCGAAATGTCCAGGTACGTTGCAATTGTAGCATTTCAATTGTGCTTTAAATTCACCATTTTGTTTCGTTGACTCAGCATATTTTTCGTTATTGTTGTCTCGCTTACTTGGTTGATGTACTTGTGGCTCACTTAGCCCTCCGCGATTAATGAAATAGTCCTCGATGGCGTCTCTCATCTGCTTCATTGTTGTAAACTTCATTGCTGCAATGCTTTGTTGGAGTTCTCTATGTTTTAACCCAGCTCTTGCATAACGTATAATGGCTGCCTCACTCAGTTTGTAACGTATACCTAGTGCCGCCACTCGAAAACAATATTCTTTTACGATTTCTTTTGGCTTCCTCGTTGCATTGGCCATCACGAAATGAATTTCTGCCTCGTCTCGATCTGAACCAAATTCGTGTCGTAACGCATCAGCAAAATTTTCCCAAGTTGTGTGTAATGTGGGTGATGCATCCAACCACATACGTGCAACTCCTTTTAAACGTGTGTAAATAGCTAACAATAAAAATTTCTCGTCCCATCTATATGCTTCCACTACTCGATCGACTCTATCAATAAATTGCTCTACCGTAATGCTTGCGTTATTCGTTGGATCAAATTCCGGCAGGGTATTTGCAATTTCTTTAACTGACGCGTGTCGCATATTCCCGTTCGTTGAAATATTCCCGTTCGCAGAAATATCACCGTTGCTTTGAATGCGTGTTGTAACGTTGTTGTTAGTTGCCACCGTGCTGTCGTCGTTCGTTGAAATAGCGTCAGTGGCGTGACTCTGAACGCCTGCGCCGCCGTTGACTGCGACTGCGCTATCGTTGCTATTTGCGTTTTGTACCGTTTGTACCTCTTTCATGCTAACTGTACCAGTCCCGTTGTTTTGCGCTTGTAGCAGCTGCGCCATCATCTCGCGTAACTGCTTCATCTCCTGCTGCAGTTGTGCCACCGTTGACATCTCGGATGACTCCTCCGTAACGTTGATCTCTTGGATGTCCACCTCGTCGGACTCCTCATATGCGCTAAGACGTTGCAACAACTGGTCTCGCGTGCCAGTCGTCGCTAATTGCCTTTCCCGTAGCAACCTCTTCAGTTGTTCCACCTTCAGATCACTGATCTTCACCATCGTATCGTTTTTACGTATCGTGTATATATATCTGCCGGTGCCTATAGCCCTTCACCAACGCACATACATATACTTACTATGTTTGTAGACGTGTATGGGTTTATCATCCCACTTCTGAACTGTAGAGAAACACCGAACTCGTGTGCACAGTCAAACACTTACATATAATAATACAAAACTTTATTGTGAATATAAGAAAAATGTTACACTTATTCAACTTTACTGGGTGTTCTCAAATATTTCGTTTATGTTGCTCACTCGCTGACGGTTGCTCGTTGACTGTGTCTTTGGTTGCTGCCACTTGCTTTATTTTATTTGACACTTGATGGGCAACAGAGTTGCCATCGCTTACATTTGTATATTCTGTTTTAGCCAAGTTACCATCATTTGTTATGTTTTGAATTAGTTAGAAATAGTGACTGAAAAGTAATGGTTTCCTTTAACTAATTTTGTCATATTTTGATGTTTGAATTGACGTTTTTTAATAGAATGAGGCTACGACTTACTTTAGCAAAAAATAATAATAAAGTAAGGTAACAATCAGTAATAAAATTATAAATGTTTATAATATTTGCAAACGAAGGAAGTTTTAACAATTCTTGATAGTTTGGAAAAAAGTTGTGCTTTTGCCTAATACTCGCTAAAGCCGAACATTCATCAAAGATGTGATGAAGTGATAGCGTTCTTGCGCAGAGAGGGCACGATGGTTTTGCTTTGCCAATAAGAAGGTGCTGCTGTGAGTTGTGTGTGGCCAATCCTTAGACGTGTGAAGAGCGTAGCTTGTAGGCGAGATATATCCCTTGGGTATACGACTTTTGTCCTTGTGGGATTGAAGGTAGAGTACCGACGGTCGAAACGTTTCCATTCCGTAAGTTTAATTTCGTGAACGTAGCGGTCCAGCATATTACAGAGGTCGTTTCTGTCGTGTGGCTCATATTGTAGGGTTGGCGCTGATTCAAAAAACCGAGCCCTCGTGGTCTGCATGTAGTGTAGTGTAGATTAGTGCAACTTTATGACTGTATTTAACGCACAGGTCACGAATATTCGAGATAAGTGAGGCAGTGTTGCGAATGTTACAAACAGCAGATAGGCAAGAAAAGCTGTCCGAGCAAATAACAAATTTACCTCTGCTATGTATCGGATATTCTAGTGCTTTGAAAACGGCAAAGGCCTCGGCTGTAAATATCGACGAGTAACAAGAAAGAATCCCGCCTGTAATAACTACTCCATTTGGTTTGGTGAGAGCAAAAGCTGTGTTTATCGCTTTGGACCCGTCTGTGTAAATTGCAGTCCAATTGTTTTCTTCATAGGTTTTCATTAACTCTAAGAAGAGTTTCTGGAATACTATATTACTGGTGTTACTCTTTTTGAAGGTGTGCAGGAACATGTTAATAGTTTTTTTTTTTTTAACAACCACTCCGGCTGTTTGTTGACCCTCTTGTACTTTGGGGGCGGATATATGTTTAAGTCTTTTCCGTATTTGATACAAAGGCATAATGTGGATTTTAGCCTGAAGTTCCGTTTATGTCGTGACGCGTAAATTACGGTTTTATGTAAGCTGGCATTTGGAGAGTATATCAGTTTTGGAATTAGTTGCATCGTTCGATCGTATACCCTTTCCTTTATTGTTGGTAGGTCACATTCCGCCAAGTTACACTTAATAGGTGATGTAGGGAAAGCGTTTATACTCCGACGGCTCGCTGCATGATAAGGAAGTTCCAAAAGTTTCAAATTAGAGTTTAGATTAGAGCGAGTATTAAAGCTCTTGTAGCGTTTATTAGAGAGTTGGGATGAATAAAAGATCGTTTACTAGTTAAATATTTTATTATGTGTAGTCTTTTTGTTTATTTATTTCTTAGGTTAAGACATTGATACCGAAAATTAAATCTTTTATCGAAATATACTCCTAAAGTATTTAAATTGCTTACGGATTCTATTACAATATTTTCAAAAACTAACTGTGGATATATTCATTTTGTCTTTTTACTAATATGTAGTAATTTACATTTTGGAATGGAAATTGTTGCCCCAGATTTCATGCCCCATTTCTTAAACTCTGTTAGTATTTTCTTAAAAATATTGTTAGCAGTTTGGGGATCTTTTACACGTACATAGTGAGTTTAATGCCTTTAGTTTTAAGGCATATTTCAGTTAATTTATCGAAAGCTATAATAAAAAGCATCACCGATAGTGGCGAGCCTTGCGGTATACCATTTTTGAGAGGATGCAAACTAGATAGAACATTGTTTATGCGAACCTGAACTTTTCTTAGGATCATAAAAGCTTTTACTATTCTAAAAACTTTTGGATTTGCTTCCAAGCTGCTAATTGGCTTAGCACTGCATGAATTCCTATGCGATCAAAAGCTCTCTCGAAATCAGTGACCAAGATAGTCGCTTGATTTTTGGTGGAGAGAGTGTCAGATATATAGTGTTGGAGTTGAATAAGTGAATCTATTGTACTGTGCTGATGTTTGAAAGCCGTTTGGTTGTGATTTATAAAATTATTTTTTGTAGCAAACCATGAAAGTCGCCAAGCAATAATTTTTTCGAAAATTTTACTTAAGCAGGATAGCAAGGAAATTGGTCTGTAAGAAGTAGTTAGGTTCGGTGGTTTATTTGGTTTACTAATTGGGATAATGGTGGCTATCCGCCAGTTTTGTGGGTAGAATCCTTTGTGGAAAATTGTGTTATACAGGCAAAGTAGTCTTTCTTTAGCAGCTGTAGGTAAGTTTGAAAGCATCGGGTAGGATACCCTATCAATGCCTGGTGTTTTGCCTTTAGCATTTTGTAATGCAGACTCTAGTTCGCGGAAAGTAATATCGCACTCTAAGCTTCTTGCTGATGCGGAGAGATTCGTTGGTGTATAGGTGGCAGATATCCAATAAACATTGGATATTGCGAAGGTTGCCGCAATATCTGCGGAATTCGTAAGAATACTTTGATTTGCATTAATGAAATTAATACGGTTGTGAGGGATTCCAGTCAAAAGTTTAATGTCTGACCATACCTTTTTGGTAGTTGACGCAGGAGAGATTTTGGCAGTGAATACTTCAAAACGCTTCTTTTAGCAGTCTTTTCAGCTCTTTTAAAGCGGGCGTTTGCTTTTTTATAATTATATAGATTATATTCAGACATTGTTATCTTGAAAGTATTCCAGTATTAATTTTTTTTGTCACGCATATGACCAAGATCTTTGTTCCACCAGATCGAAAAAACTTTTGAAGACTTGCGTTTGGTTTGAGGGATCGACTTATTTGGCGCAGAACGAATCAGTTTTGTGAATGCAGATGTGGCTTGGTTGATGTTGTCGATTGGAGTGGTGGGTAAACTTTTTAAAATTTCTTTTTGAAATATATTCTAGTTTGCGCGTAAAATAAAAAATTTTGGGAGATGCTTATATTTTTCAAAGTGGAAGTTTGTTTGAAGTGAGATCCATGTAGGAAAGTGGTCACTACCTCTGAGAATAGAGGAAGCTTCCCAACTGATTCTGGGGGAGAGCTGGGGAGAGGATAGGGAAAGGTCGACCCTCGTTAGGGAAGAGTGGGGAAAAAAATGTGTGGGGGCGCCATTGTTAAGAAGAATTAGGTTGCTGTTCAATAAGAAATTCTCTATGATTGCACCCCTTGTGTTTGATTTTCGGGAACCCCAAAGTGTATTCCACGCGTTGAAATTCCCAGTCCATAAAACCGGTGGGGGTAGTTGGGAAAGTAAATCTTTCAAATCAGTTTCGTTAAAAACTTGCTGGGGTGGTATATACGTATTAATGATAGTAAAGCTAAAATTTAAGTTGATTTTAAGAACTATTGTTGATAGTGTGAAATTTAAATCGATAATTTCATGTGGTATGATTTTTTTATTAAAATGCAAACGCCTTGCTTATTGCTTTGGATGTTATGTAAATTCGAAAATTAACCGCTGTATTGCCTAGGACAGGAAACGTTGTTACTGGGAGTAACTGAGATATGCGTTTCTTGAATACAAGTAATGTCTGGGTTTTGCTCTTTTATGAGTAATAAGAGTTCATCATAATTGTTGTTGTACCCGTTTATGTTCCACTGGATGATTTTAAGCGTCATTAGTAAGACAGAGAGAAAAAATATTTTGTTTATCTGTATATAGTATGTTCAGATATCGTTTGTATTAAATTTCATCTTCGGATGTAATTAATTCTTGAGTGTTGGAAAGTACTAGAGAAAGGGATGGAAGAGGTTCGAAAGGTAGAGATTGGAAATGAAAAGACGGAGAGAATGGTGTGTTTGTTTGGTATGGTGAAGTCATTTGAGTGAATGGCTTGTATTGAAAAAGAGGTGGGCTATTATTAGTGGTGACGTTAGTGCTGAGATCATTACAGGCAGAGAGTCTTGGTGGACTATCAGAGTTTATGGAGCGGCGAGAGAGGTTAGTTCCGTTTGTCGGTAGAGTCGTTGAAATGTTCCTTTCTAATGCTTGCGTGGATTCCCCTATGGGCGATTTGGAAATATTGATTTGCTGTAAAGGAGAAATGCTTTTAGATTTAGTGCTCTTTTTGGTGATTTTTGGTGAATTTGATCTTTGAGTGTTGCTGGGAGAACTAATGTTTTTAGTTTTTATGGTGGTGGAAGAGTCAACGTTAGTGTTTGTTGTTTCGATATTTTCATTGGAATTGGACGCTATTGAAGCATATGTGTTATTGGATAGAAAAGCTGGTGTTGTTTATTCCTTATGAATTTTTATTGCTTCGCGCATTGAACATTTTTTTATTGTTTTAATTTTTATTATCTCTTTTGTTTGTAAGAATTTGGTACAGTCTTTGGAGGATGATGCGTGTTGTTGGAAGCAGTTGATGCAAAAAATGCGTTCGCAATCAGATTGGGCATGGGGAGGGAGTGAACAATTAACACAGAGGGGAACGGTTACAGCGCTTTGCTGTATGACCAAGAAGTTGACAAATTTTGCAGCGCATTGGCGAAGGAATATATTGACGTATCAAAAGTTTACACCAGGCAACGTCAATTTTATTTGGTAACTTGTAGAGGTTGAAGGTTAGTAGCAAAACTCCCGAGGGGTGCGGTTTTCCTTCAATAAACTTATTAAATTTAAATATTGACACGACGCCTTGGGAGCTGAGCTCGTTTACTATCTCCTCCTCTGAAACGTTGTTTAGAAATGGAGCATATATCGTTCCTTTTACTTGGTTGAGAGACTCGTGTAGAGTGGCTGATATTGAACATATGTATGTTGGGCAGTTCTTTTAATTTCAGGAATTTTTTTGCAATATCGTTATTCTTAACAAGCAGAAGTAGTTTACCATCTCGAAGGGTAGAAATGGAGTGAACGTAATCACTAATTTGCTTAATGGCACGATAAATGGCAAAGCAGGAATAGTAGGAAAGGGGTTTGGCCGAGTCAGTAGCTTCCATCACTACGAATTTGGGGTCGTCAACTTTTATATCTGGGAGTTCTGGAAAATCCATAACCGAAAGACTTTTACCAGTTTTACATTTTTACCAGGTCCTGTATCGAATACGGCGAAACGATTCGCCTCGATAATTTGAGACCCAGGGGCCATTTTGCACGATGATGCGCACTTTTTAATAAGATTCTGCGCGCGAACAGTAAAAGAAAAAGATAAGAAAGAACGAATTAAACGTATATAAAAGGTCCGAAAAGAATAAACAGAAAATGTAAAAAAAAAACACTCGAAGTGCAAAAGACACGACTTATCGGCGCGAGAGCTAGTCGATGACTGTAATCGAATTAGCAAAATTATTGAGTGTTCTACTTTATTTTGATCTAATTTGAATAATTGTTTTTTAAATAAATTTACTGAGTTTTCTGTTAAATGTATAAAATAACTATTGTCTGCTGCACTTGTTGAGTAGCTCCACTACATATTTTGACTCTTGAAAATGCGTCAGCAATTGCATTTTCTTTTCCTTTAATGTAGTCGATTTTAAATTTAAATTCCTTTAATTTAGATCCTCACCTCCTCACCACCAAAAATGTCGTCCAATTAAGGACAGAACGTTTTAGTAGCCTAAACTGTGGCGAGTAGCTCCTTTTCGATCGCATTGTAATTTAATTCGATTTAGTGTTCTGCTAATAAAGGATATAGGATGTCCCGCTTGAGAGAGTACGACCTCGAAGGTTAAATTTTTGTAGTTAAGCCCAATTTTTTCTGAAATCAGGAAGCTGTAATTTAATTATTATAAAACTTTAAGCTTCTCGAATGCCTCTATATAATCGCGCTTTCTTTTTTCGTAAACATTTTGTGATGGATTTTGCTGTCAGCGTAATTTGGAATAAATTCACGGTAATAATACTCTAGTTAGAATTGGACATGAATGTCTTTGTATTTTAATAAAACTAATAAAATAACAAATAAGGAAAGCCATGGTCGCATGTAATCGCTTATTTAATACTAAAGTTTTCAAGAATTAAAAGTTTAAAAACATTTTCAGTTGTTCGAGGAACTTGATATGTATTAAGAGATTTTGCGTAAAAATTAAACATGCATTCTTCAAAGAAATATCATGGATTACAATTGTATTTGGTATCATATTAACTTAACATATTATACATACTATATATGTATTATTGGCCGTGCACTAACTTACTTGTAGTTTAATGTCCAGAATATTTACATATATTAAAATTAACCTAATTTACTGATATAAGAAATATGCGATATAAACTCAACCCAATGAGGTCAACTTTAATATAGTTGGTATACAAGGAAAAGGTTAAATAGAGACTCGGAAATACTTATGTAAAGTTTAGAATATTAATGAAATTGGTCTTGACCGTTCTATTAATATTCTGCACTAAACCAATTATCAAAAAAATTATTATATCGCTTATATTGGGGCCAGAGGAAGGTCTGGACTGAATGCATAGAGTATTAACATTATTCAGTTAACTCGAGAACATGTTTCCATGAAATTTTAGGAAAGTATGATTTGCTTATAAGTATGATATATCTAATCCTATACTATAAATACGATTGGGATTTAAGTGTGTTCTGTCCAATGCACACAAGAGGGAGACTCCACAATCAGTGCCAGCTACCGTGGGATAGCCTCCTCAACATCGCATATAAGGTTCTATCGAGCGTGTTGTGTGAAAGATTAAAGTTCACCGTCAACAAACTGATAGGACCTTATTAGTCTGACTTTAGGCTTTGAAAACCAACAACTGACCAGATTTTCACCATGCGTCAAATTTTGGAAAAAAACCCGTGAAAAGAAGATCAACACACACCACCTCTTCGTCGATTTCAAAGCTGCTTTTGACAGCACAAAAAGAAGCTGCCTTTCTGCCGCTATGTATGAATTTGGTATGCCCGTAAAACTAATACGGCTGTGTAAACTGACGTTGAGCAATACCAAAAGCTCCGTGAGGATCGAGAAGGACTTCTCCGAGCCGGTCGATACCAAACGAGGTTTCAAACAAGGAGATTTTCTATCGTGCGACTTCTTCAATCTGCTGCTGGAAAAAAAAATTCGAGCTGCAGAGCTTAATCGAGCAGGTACAATGTTGTAGCGGCAGAATTATGCCGAGTAGACAGTCCTTGGCCTGATAAAAATCCGGCTCCGTTCCGGTTACGTGGACCCGACTGCCGTGGGAACGGAGCAGGTAAAAGTGTATCTGATTTCTCAAGATTGAATAAGGAAGCGAAGCAAATGGATCTGTTAGTGAACGAGGGCCAGACGAAATATCTCCTGTCACCAAACAAACAGTCGTCGTATTCGCGACTAGGCTCCCACGTCACTGTTGACAGTTATAACTTCGTATATCAGTATTAACACTTACAACAACGTCAGCCTCCAAATCCAACGCAGAATAACTCTTGCCAACAGGTTCCACTTCGGACAGAAGAAGTAAAGTACTCTCGCCAAAGTCCATAAGTCACTTATTATTCCCGTCCTGTTATATTAAGAGACAGCGGCTCTTAAGCCAGAGCTGAGAGTATTCCACGCAATACCCGCCGAGGGACGCAGAGGAAGACCTGCACTTCTTTGGAAAGACCAAGTGCAGAAGGACATGGCCACACTTGGAATATTCAATTGGCACCAATCGGTGAAGTGGAAGAACGATTGGCACGATGTTACAAACTCGGCTATAACCAATAAAGAAGAAGACGAAGAAGAATGCATATATTACGATATAAAGAAAACCAGAAGTTTGAAATTTGTACGGGTAATATTGACCCAGTTTGGCTAGCAAGTTATATTGTGACCAAAAAATTATTAACTATGACTTTCATAATGATAGCGCACACATTAACTGATACTATTATGAGTAAAAAATAGTAAGAAATCCCACTTTAACACAATACATTTGTGCTAACTTTTTTTGCCAATCCTCGAAACGTTTAACGATTCTCGTTTAATGTATTCCATTAGCACTTACGGTTTCCTGGATTAGTCGTTTGAGTTTGCTGAATAGCCCGAAGTCACACGGAGCTAAATCAGGCGAATACGGCAGTTGCGCCACGGTATTTTTTTTTAATTTTGACGAAAAACTCGGGAAAATCCATGCACTAAGTGACAGTGTATACAGTCATAGTTTCGGCTCCTTTTTACGAATAGCTTCGCGCAAACTATAAAACTACTCAAATAGTATCCTTGCTGACATCGAAGAAAACTTTCAACGTAACATTGATTTTAACCTGCTTTGACGTAGTTTTTCGGCATCAGCTTATATTTTGAAATTTTATTGAGTGAACACGATCTCTGAATTATTCGCTCTCTCATACACTTACTATAACGATTTTCGTGTTTGATTGTTGAATCTCCATTTTTTCTGCCATTTTATCCAGAAAAAAATAACGGGTTGGTGTCGTGCTGGTGGAATCATCGGCCCATATTTCTTCAAAAATGATGTCGGTGAGAACGTAACCGTCAATGGCGACCGTTTTGCGCCATGATAACCGACTATTTGATGCCTCTTCTTGAAATTCGTGATCTTGGCGACATTTGGTTTCCACAAGAAACCAATCCCACACATCGTGTCAATCAATGGATTTATTGAGAGAACACTTCGGTGAGCAGATAATTTCACGTTTTGGGCCGGACGATTGACCACCAAGATCATGTGATATCACACCATTAAAATATTTCCTGTGCGGACATGTATAGTCTATGTGGACAATCCCGTTTCGATTCAGGCCTTAGAGAAAAAAATAACGCGCACCAGCAGAAATGTTCGTCGTTTAAAGCATTTATTAGTTCAGTAGAAATATAGTTCTGAGATGCAGCTTCTGACATTAAGCAAACTTTACTCTATTGAAGGAGTGACTATTGACTGAAAAAAATGGTAGTTCAAAGGTGCAATGTCAGAGCTATATGGCGGAGGCACCAAAACTTCTCAGCCATGATCTCTCAGTTTTTGCCGAGTTCCTGATGGAAAACGAAGCCCTTTCTGTTGATCAGTTCTGGGCGTTTTTTTCGATTGCTTGGTTCAATCTCATCAGTTGACAGTAAAATGTGGAATCAATCGTTCGACCAGGTTGGAGCAGCTCATAGTGGATGATTCCTTACCAATCCCATCAAACACTTAGCATAACATTTCGAGGCGTCAAATCCTGGCTTTGCGACCATTTGTTGAGCGTCACCACAATTGTACTATGATTTTTCTCGCATTCGCTTCAGAAATGGTTCGCTTTCATTTCGTTTCAGCAAAGAATGTCAGATGTTTATTCGATCCATTAAATTTTTCACAGACAATTCAAGTGGTACCCAAACATCGATCTTCTTTTTGTAGCCAGCCTTTTTTTAAATGGTTCAAAACCGTTTGATGATGTTAAATTCCAGCGTTGTTACGGCTGCTTATGTGACGGCCCTGGTCAATATTTTCCATAATCTCATCGACTTTTTCAATGATAGGTCGACCAGAGCGAGGTGCGGAATTTCAAGAATGGAAGCGAGCGAACCATTTTTGTGCTACACGAACGGATACAGCATCGTCTCCGTAAATTTCACAAATTTCATTGGTGACTTGCATGGCATTCGATTTTCTTTATTATTTTCACTCATTTTTGAACAGTTGTAATTTTTTTTTCAATTCCCCTAATTTAATTTTTTTTTAGTATTTCTTGGATCTGCTTAGTAAAGCCTAACAATAAGTATTCAAATCTTAAATCTATTTAAAACTAAAGAAGCTCAAGAATGTGGTTGATCACTTCTTTTTAAACGTGTTTGATTGCAGGAATTTGCCAAGGTCCAATAGGTTTGGATGTTCGAGAAATTTAGAAATATATCTCATTCTACTGTCCTCTACCTCCTTCTTTACCATAGGAATATCAAGAACTTTATGAATGTTTTGATTACTTATGTACCATGGTGCACCCGTGATTGTGCTAAGCATTTTAGATTGGAATTTTTGTATTATATCAATGGTGGTTGCACAGTTTTATGATTGCGTTATATAACAGGACTTTGTTGTCTAGGCTAAGTTTAGAATTTTTGTTTAAAAGCTAATTAAAATTTGCTGTTCTTAACTTCATGCAAGTTATTTTACTCGCTATAAGTTTTCGCCACATGAGCCTTCGATCCAGGTGAATCCCAAGATAAGTTACATACTTCATTCGCTGTGGGTACTAGAACATTGTTTATTTTAACTGTCCGACAGGTTTCTGGTCTTAGCGAGAATGTAGCATGTTTGCATTCTTGCTCATTAATATTTATACGCCAGTTGGCTAGCCTTTCTTCGACAAAAGTTAAGAGCTGCTCTAATACTCTTGATGCTCTGATCGGGCATTTGTTACGGCTTACTAGAGCTGTGTCATCCGCGAAAGTGGATGTCAATACGTTAGTACCTGTTGGAATGTCAGCTGTATATATTATGTACAGAGTTGGGCCTATCACGCTACCCTGAGGTACACCAGCCCTTGTAACTCGTTCTTCTGATATGAAGTCTGCTACTTTGACTGTAAATTTCCTGTTTCTTAAATATGACTACAAAGTTTTATGCAATTCGTAAGGTAAAATGTTTTTGATTTTCCATTAAAGGCCTTCATGCCAGACCTTATCGGACGACTGAGTTACATCTAGAAAAATAGCTGAACAGTACTCTCTATGGTCGAATGCTTTCCTGATTTCTTTCGTAATTCTATTTACTTGCTCTAAAGCGCTATGTTTAGCACGAAAACCGAATTGGTGCGTTGGTATTATATTGTTTTCGTGGAGAAAAGGAGTTATCCTTGATAGTAACACTTTTTCAAATATTTTAGAAATACAGGGTAAGAGACTTATTGGCCTGTAGGAAGACAGCTGTGTTAGGTCTTTTCCAGTTTTGTCTATTATGATGATCTGCTACTTTTTCCACGAAATTGCACTTTTACATATAGCAATATTTGGTAACTCAGTTATCATTTTTGGCTTAATATTATCGTGTCTGGATGCCTTTTTTGGATTTAGCTCTTTTATGATTCTAGTAACTTCAGAAGTAGAAGTTCTAATAGACACAAGCGACTCGTTAGCGGTATTATATTATCCTCATCACTATGTGCTCAATTACCAATCAACTGTCTTAGAGGCATGTTGGAATCTACTGGTGGCTTGAAAGACTTTTGGGCTTTCCAAAGGGAGTTTTGCTTGCTAGAATTTGGACACAGTTTCTTTATATAATTTTCAATGTTGTGTTCTTCCTCGCGTTTAAGCGCTTTTTTAACTTTTGTACAGCAAATTTCAGTTGAAGCAGAGTTGAAGAGGAGCGATTTAACTGCCATTCAATCTTCGGATTAATAAGACGTGAGCTCCAGTACGTGTGTTTTGCGTTGTAATCTCCACCTGCTAAAAATCTTTGACCTAGTGTTCCAAAAAAGTCTTTAAATTCGCTATCTGGAATTATAAAACGAGGTGGACAGTAAAGTCAATTCTGGTACATAGCCCTAAGGTTTAAGTCACAATCCCGATTTTTTAGTGATATTGTTGTAGCTTGTAACTATGGTGTAGCATGAGATTTTAGAGCATAGTAGTTTAAAGGATTTCTAATCAACAGTTCCGTTCCAACATGCGATTTTATATCCGGATGATTTGTAACATAGAGTCTTAATCCCGGTATATTGAATTTATTTTTATTTGTTAGACGACGGAGTCTCTCTCCCATCACGAATCCCACACCAAAATTGCGCTCCTTTATATGGCCACTCTAGTAAATGCCACAAGGACCTACTCGCCATCTATCGAATTTCTTGGCACGGTGATGTCAGCTTTCACTCTAACGAGGACATCAACCAGCTGGGCAGCGGCACCTTCCCAATTAAGGGACCGGACGATCCAGGTGCATGCCCTCAAATCGTAGTCCTTATTTCGTTTGCCATGGTCGTCATCAAAAGACCCCCCTTTTCTCATTCGAGACAGTTGGTAATCTGGGGCGCTTTTAACGTGGCTGGTCCCAAACCCAGCGAACAACCCTGTGAAGGGGGTGTTTCGCCTTCTCACTTTAGCTCGCCTTTAAACGGATGTTCTTAGGCTACCCAGAGGATACTTGGTCAAAGACCGGAAGTCGTGAGCTGCTTGAGCCATATGTAAAAAATTCGTTTCTGGCCACTCCCAAGTGAATGACTACTCCCAAGTGAACTTCTACATATGACTAAATCCTCTAATACTCACTAATAGGGATATCGCTTAGACGTTGAATCAAAAACTATTTGTATCTTGTTGCTCCATTAGGCAATTTACTTTGTTTAAGGGCTTTGCGTACTGTTTTTATGCGTTGCATTTTTGACCGTATGATATTCCTTGACCTAATTTCTTTTATGGTGCAAACTCACGGCTTTCGAATTTGACATTTTACTTTCTAAACCAAATAGAATCAACTGCATGAAAAAGATATTTTTAACTAACTGAAATACACATAAATCAAAGTCAATTCTGGTTTGTTTGAAAACCTCCCAGCAGAAACTTCTAGGAGAGGAGTTCGTTATGTCTTTTCACCGGAAGTATGTGATATTCACTAATTAAAAAGTATAACTATGTATCAAGAGGCATCCGGGCCGACCGATTGCGGCGCATGTTGCGTTTTGTAATATAGTTTTGTGTCAACGTTGTTTTTATTATTTCGAAAACTATGTTCTTGAAGTATGACTCCGTATTTTAAGTTGTTGGTCACGCCTATACTAAATAAATAAGTGTTTTCGATTTATGTGGTTAATGACAAAAAAATTATAATAATTATTGTTTATTCAACAACTAAACGTACTTAATTACAATCAATTGATGAACTGGTGTCAGGACCTATCTATGCGAAATGACGGAAATGCGAGATTGTTGGAAAGCGAAACGATACTCAGGTCGGCTTCTTTCGAATAACGGCCGTTTCGAAGGGACATTCCTGCAAAGGATTGGCATGTATCTTGTGTGGTGTTATCGTGAGGTGAGATGTATTAATGTGGTGGAATATCAACTAATGTATTCAAATTGCGTTGACTTTACAGCTTATATGTATGTATATGGTACAGTCGGAATTAAACTTATTGTTTGCAAGATTGCAAGACATGCCGCCATATTGACTATATTTAATTTATCCAATTGAAAATTATATATATTTTTTACTTAATTTTTATTTTTTTTTATAAAATTTCAGCTTTCCGAAATTTGTAACTCTATATCCGATCAAGGCCAACTGCCACTACAATTAGCCTTGACAGCTAAGCACCTCTCTATTGCTCAAACTCTTGTTAAAAATGGATTTGCAGATATTAATGCATATGATGCAGAGGTATCATATATAAATTAATTATAATTTGTTATAAATAAATTTTGACATTTTTCTTTCCAGGGGTTAACATTATTAATAAGATCCGTTAAAGATATTGATGAATTTGCGGCAAATTTTTTGTTGGATCATGGTTGTCAATTGGACTTATCAGCAAGGTACGTATTCAAGTTTAGATGTATGGTAAGTAATATTGTTTAAAAATTTTAGTTACAGAGTCTTAAACAAAAAAATCTATTTGTGATAAGTTTTTCACTATATCTCGCTTGTAAATTATTCAGATACCCAAATACATGACGATACGAGTTTAATTTACTAACGTATTACTTCAGCAAGTTCATGTTCAAGTAATAATGCCATACACAAAAGTGTAACGAAGAACGATAGCATTTGATGATAAGATCATTTACGTAATCTTTTATTTGACATATCACTCTACAGGTACACGGTTGTTTTTTGACACCCCCCAACCAAATTTATTTAACACTCGTACTAAATGGTCTAATATACGATGATAAAGCTTTGACGGTTCCAACATTAATTTAATTAATTAATATATGTACATTAGGGTGTGACATTTTGAACCGACCTCTTTTTTTCAACTGAAAAACAGGCTGAAAACTTTCGAAGTGTGTAAAAAAAAAGTCACTCAAAAGATGAGCTCTTAATATTAGTATTAAGAGGTGCCTCTTTAAAATTTTCTGTTTTCCATATAAATTACATGAAAAAAAATCATTTTTTTGTGGTGGTTATTGTACGGAGGTTATCATATGTGCACGCGATGGCTGCCAGTAGGGATGGTAAGCTCGGATGAGAGACCCCCCTTTTGATGACGACCATGGCAAACGGAATAAGGACTACGATTTGAGGGCATGCACCTGGAATGTCTGGACCCTTAATTGGGAAGGTGCCGCTGCCCAGCTGGTTGATGTCCTCGCAAAAATAAAGGCTGACATCACCGCCGTCTCCTTACGTACAGCTGCATCCGAAACCCTTGGTTTTCGGAAAGTGCAAAAGAACAACTGGTACGACGAGGAGTGCCGCGCCGCAGCGGAGAGAAAACAGGCTGCCTACCTCGCAACGTTACGATCGACCACAACACGTGCGGGATGGAATAGATACCGAGAATTGAAGAAGGAAGCGAGACGCATCTGCAGACAGAAAAAGGAAGAGGCCGAAATGCGTGAGTATGAAGAGCTTGATAAGCTGGTCGACAGGGGTAATGCTCGAAAATTCTACGAAAAAATGCGGTGGCTTACAGAAGGTTTCAAGACCGGAGCATACTCTTGTAGAACCCCCAAAGGTGATCTAGTCACCGATGCCCAGAGTATACTTAAATTATGGAGGGAACACTTCTCCAGCCTGCTGAATGGCAGTGAACGCACAACACCAGGAGAAGGAGAACCCGATTCCCCAATCGATGACGATGGAGCAGACGTACCATTACCCGACCATGAAGAAGTTCGAATAGCAATTGCCCGCCTGAAGAACAACAAAGCGGCAGGGGCCGACGGATTGCCGGCCGAGCTATTCAAGCACGGCGGCGAAGAACTGATAAGGAGCATGCATCAGCTTCTTTGTAAAATATGGTCGGACGAAAGCATGCCCAACGATTGGAATTTAAGTATGCTATGCCCAATCCATAAAAAAGGAGACCCCACAATCTGCGCCAACTACCGTGGGATTAGCCTCCTCAACATCGCATATAAGGTTCTATCGAGCGTATTGTGTGAAAGATTAAAGCCCACCGTCAACAAACTGATTGGACCTTATCAGTGTGGCTTCAGACCTGGAAAATCAACAACCGACCAGATATTCACCATGAATCGACACACACCACCTCTTCGTCGATTTCAAAGCTGCTTTCGACAGCACGAAAAGGAACTGCCTTTATGCCGCGATGTCTGAATTTGGTATCCCCGCAAAACTAATACGGCTGTGTAAACTGACGTTGAGCAACACCAAAAGCTCCGTCAGGATCGGGAAGGACCTCTCCGAGCCGTTCGATACCAAACGAGGTTTCAGACAAGGCGATTCCCTATCGTGCGACTTTTTCAACCTGCTTTTGGAGAAAATAGTTCGAGCCGCAGAACTAAATAGAGAAGGTACCATCTTCTATAAGAGTGTACAGCTGTTGGCGTATGCCGACGATATTGATATCATCGGCCTCAACACCCGCGCCGTTAGTTCTGCTTTCTCCAGGCTGGACAAGGAAGCACAGAAAATAGGTCTGGCAGTGAACGAGGGCAAGACGAAATATCTCCTGTCATCAAACAAACAGTCGTCGCACTCGCGATTTGGCTCTCACGTCACTGTTGACAGTCATAACTTTGAAGTCGTAAATAATTTCGTCTATCTTGGAACCAGCGTAAACACCACCAACAATGTCAGCCTAGAAATCCAACGCAGGATAACTCTTGCCAACAGGTGCTACTTCGGCCTGAGTAGGCAATTGAAAAGTAAAGTCCTCTCTCGACGAACAAAAGCCAAACTCTATAAGTCGCTCATAATTCCAGTCCTGCCATATGGTGCAGAGGCTTGGACGTTGTCAACAACTGATGAGTCGACGTTGCGAGTTTTCGAGAGAAAAGTTCTGCGAAAGATTTATGGTCCTTTGCGCGTTGGCCACGGCGAATATTGCATTCGATGGAACGATGAGCTGTACGAGATATACGACGACATTGACATAGTTCAGCGAATTAAAAGACAGCGGCTACGCTGGCTAGGTCATGTTGTCCGAATGGACGAAAACACTCCAGCTCTGAAAGTATTCGACGCTGTACCCGCCGGGGGAAGCAGAGGAAGAGGAAGATATTCACTCCGTTGGAAGGACAAAGTGGAGAAGGACCTGGCTACGCTTGGAATATCCAATTGGCGCCACGTAGCGAAAAGGAGAAACGACTGGCGCGCTGTTGTTAACTCGGCTATAATCGCGTAAGCGGTGTCTACGCCAATTAAGAAGAAGAAGAGTGCATTCGTATGATCTTAATAACACGTTTAAATATGTCGTTTTTATCTGGATGCATTTTCGTAAAGTGTAAAAGAATCAGATGGAATTACTTAAGAGTTCTTTAAATGGAAATATTTTATTTAGTAGTTTCCACCATTTTTAATTGGTTAGCTTACCTGAACGCTGGAACTTCAAGAATATCCCACTCCACAGACATATAGAACTCAGATAGATCTACTCCGACATCTACAATGTTATTACCCTGCTGTTCATCCATATGCCGCAGGTCAACCTTCACAAAAACGAAATCATATTGATTATTTAAGATTTAATGCATATACATACATATATACTATATAATTGTTTATATTTTTTTATATACATTTCGATAATATTGTAACGGATTTATCAATGAATTGTCTATCTTTTAACTCACTCTTGAGTTTGATCACTGGATTGTTACATAAAGGTCCTAATTTAGTGTCAATGCACTTATATTTATTTCTTATTGAAACAACTTAACACTTATTATCCTCATTCCAAAAACACTCTAACTAGAACTGTCTCTACTGCAAAATCTGACAGTTTTTATATAAGTAAAACTTCGCCTCTCGAACATCCTGGCTACTAGGAATTTCGTTAACTAGTTTCGCTGTTGTAGTGTATTGTATTTTGTTCTTTTCGTTTTCATTACCACACTGCCCTCCATTTAAGTCTGTTCATCCCGATTAGACATTTTTGTGGTACCAAATGCTGCAAGCAGTTCCAGATGAACTACCTTCATTTTATTCCTAAGTCTACCAATGCTCATGACTGTTGGACCAGAGAACTTAAAACATAGAGAAGGTGCAGGTTCGACAGCGAACATTAGATAAAATTGCAAATACAGAATTCACGCTGTGAAATGTTAACATTTTTAACAGTTCTCCACATATTCAACAAAGAATATGAAGAGAAATAATATATGTACTTACGGCTTATGATGCCATAGCATGTATGCGCAATCAGGGAATATTGAAGAAAAATAAGTTCTTTGATACTCCATTTTTAACAGCCAAAAATGTATACAAATACAGCTCTCTCACATACTCAAGAATATGAAGAGACATAAATATGTATGCATGCTCCTTATGATACTCCCAACAACAGCATTGTGATATTTTCATGCTTCAATTTTTGCTTTCAACCAGGGAATCGCTTGTAGGTGCAATGTTTGCAAATACATATGTATGTTTGTATGCTTTTGTGTTTTGCTCTCAGCAATTCCATATTGACATGCAAAAATAATTCTGATATGAGTATAATTTTGTTTGAATGCATGCCTAATAATATTTATAGTCAATTTGGAGTTGCATATTTAATAATTTTATTTGATTTTTACATAATATACTATACTCTAAATATTTTTGTATTATATTTCTTACTAATAGAAATTAAATTTATCACAACAATATATACATATGTATGTACATCTTCTATCATAGTAATCTTATGTCTCTGCACATGCTCATATCATAATCTTATTATCTGGGCCCTATTCCACAAAACAACTTATCAACTTTTCACTTTGTACTTTGCAAATTTTTCGTCAATTTGCAAAGCTTTCTGTTCCACAGAACTATGAAATTTGATAAGTGATAAGTTGAAATTGATAAGTGTAATTTGCAAAGTCTTTACTATTTTTATATTCTCTTTCTTTTCTCTCTCTTTTCTGTTCCACGTACGTTCTCTTGTGCAAAGTGCAAAGCTTATATTGAAAAGTGTAATCCGCAAAGACTTTGCATATAATTATGCTGTTCCGTTCCACAAAAACTGTAAACTCTATATTTGCAAAGCAAAATTCGATAAGTTTGTCAAAAATTTGCAAGGTAAATGATCGCTTTGCAAATTCATATTATTATAACTAGTCAAGCTTTCAAAATGTTAAGACGTGAGTTTTTGTTCGACAATAGTGAAGACGCGGTTACAGCTAGAAATTATAGAGACCGAATTAATTTTTCGGGACTACAAAATTTCAATTTTAAAGAGTGCTTCCGTTTAAATCCAATCCAGGTGGATTTTCTTTTAAATAATGTTGGACAAAAATTAGAAAATCCCTCTCCAGTTTTAGGCATTGAAGTTTCCGGTAGTAAACCTCAACCTCAAGGAGCTCCATCCGGCATTTTTTCTCTCTATCCAAAGTTTCACTTAGAAACTTGGTAGAGCGCTTCCTCTTTCTTGGATTTAGAGGTGGATTGGCAATTGTTTCTTCTGAAATAGATATTCTGGAATCATTCTCAGCTGACGGTAGATTTTCTGAGTTGCCATAACTTTCTGGCAAATTCAAACCATCTACCACAGCTGAGTCTGATTCCAGAATGTCGAGGATGGCCAAGTCAGCTTCATCCATTACCTTGCCCTTCCCACCTCCGGATCCAGTATTTCGGGCGTTATCCCTTTTACTCTGCAAATTAACAAAATTAAATTCACAAAAATACAAAAAGATTCTCGTTAAAAACCGGAAGCTCGATTTTGATTTTAAAGCCATTGTTTCTTGGGCAAATTTTCTTAGAATTCATCGTAGCTTACGATTTTGATAACCGCTTCGTCGAAAAAAAATTGACCCACTCTAGTACACATAGCAATTAGTAATATTTTGGTTAAACCGGTTGTTATCAGCAAGAGTTGTTGATTGAGTGCACTGTTAACTCACAACAACAATGTCTATGATGACGTTTTGTTTTGTTGTTGTCAACAACATGCTTGTTAGTTATTAGCAATGCACAATATAAGAATTCCAACAACAACAAATGATGCAAATATAATTATTTGCTATGTGTAGGCAATAAATTGTTGTACTTACCATTGTCCGGCTCTTCCAGAGCCCAAACAAACTGTCCCTTGCATAGGTCCATGTTTTTTGTGCTGACGCCAGTTGTAGGGATTGGGCTTTTTTTAACACATCCTCCCATGCTGTCTGTTTATCTAATTTGTTAACCTTCACAAAGAAATGTATACTTAAATATGCTTGAAATTTACAATTATTTATTTAAAAAATACTTACTCTGTTGTTTTGAAAACTAGCAAATAAAATGCTTTTTTTTTCTTTTATTACATTTAAAACAGCAAGTTTTTTTTCTATTTGTATTTTGCGGCTCATTTTAACAACTCATATAAAGCAATGCAAAGTGAAAAGTGATGAGACAGAAATGCAAAGTTGATAAAACGCTTTGTGGAACACTTTGCATACTTACTTTGCAAGAGAGTGCAAAGACTTTGCCAATAAAGCGCAAAGACTTTGCACTGAGCGGAAAGAGCGTAAAGTCTTCGCCAAAATATGCTCAACGCAAAGTGAGATTCGCAAAGAGCATTGTGGAACAGAAACGCTTTTCACTTTGCAGTACAATATCAATTGATAAGTGCAAAGTGAAAAGTTGATAACTTGTTTTGTGGAATAGGGCCCTGCTCATATAAATGTATGTATGTATACGCACGTGCGCATTCAGAAATTCAAATCATGATTTTATCACTTATCAATCTATTACATGTGCGTGCATTGATCTGCATGTTCCTATACATTCATTTATACTTATACAGTGGACCAATAAAGTTGACATACACCTAGTTCTATTAAATTACGACATTATAAAATGAATAAATATTGTGGTTTTGCGCACTGATATCACACCGAGTCGGTGTGATATCGTTTCGACGCAACGACTGCAAAAACTAACACTATCAATTGGGCAGAGCCATTGCGAACACTGGCATCACCCCGAGGTGTGATGTCTTTTCAACGCAATGCCTGCGAAATACCTAATCCTACTGTATGTATATAAGGCAGAGCCATTGCGAGCACTGGTATCACACCGAAGTGTAATACCTTTTCAACGCAATGCCTGCAAAATACCTAATCCTACTGTATATAAGGCAGAGCCATTGCGAGCACTGGTATCACACCGAAGTGTGATACCTTTTCAACGCAATGTCTGCAAACTACCTAATTCTACTGTATATAAGGCAGGGCCATTGCGAGCACTGATAATTCTACTGCACTTACCGCTGCCTATTGCTGCCGACTGCTGGGCGACCGTCCTCGCTGGCGAGCTGGAAGAAATGATCGCATTCGGTGTGAGGTGCTTGCTTGTATAGCAGCATACCGCAGCTTTCGTCAGCGAAGTGAGGTAAGTTGTGTGCGTAGCTTTGGTCAATGCGGTGAGGTGAAGTTTAGTACGTGTAGGATAATTCTAGTATGGTGGAAAGCTCTATGTTGAGGTATGGTGAGGGTAAATGATGTACAGTGTTGAAGTAAATTATTGTAAGGTGGTAAAAGCCACGTGACAGTTTATTTGTCGATTTTTGAGTTAAGAAATGTATCAAAGAAAAAATTCAATATTCCTCTGGTTCAGTGAGTTCCGGTTAAGTAGTACTCCGCTTAAATGAAAATCACCCTCTTAACTGCCTATATCTTGCTGCATCTCACGGTTTGTTTTTTGAAATACATAGAAATTATTGTTTTAAGTACCACTTCCTTAAGTATTCGCACTCGCTTATGTGCCATATTATATTTTTTTTTTTAACAAACCACAAAAATCTGTATCTTTGATTGCGGCACATAACCGGGATTGACTGTATTTGTCAAGGAATGTAAAAAATGTTTTTACGCGACTCGTAAAAATCCGAGTCGATATGTAAGCACGCTTATACATATACTACATACGTATTTACACAAGTTTATTGGTAAAGCTTTTAGAGCGGCAATCGGTGATCGTTCGCCTATTTTTTCGGCACAGCTCGGATTTTCTACCAACAATACAAAGTTGTGACGCTTTGTCGTCGCGTCAGTTCTTTGACACATTGACTCTTTGACACATTGACTCTTTGACAAAACGTGAGCTGCAGCCATTGGTTGCCCGTGACAACGGAGATTTCGCATGAAGCAATAAGTGTACCCATTTACATACGAAGTTGTGTGTAGACAAGTTTACAAATATTATGCATATGGTTCTAGCAAATTTGTTTACTCTACTTTTCACTTAACTTACTTTACTACTTAACCGGTAATCACTGTACGTTTTTATACGTTGTCAATTTTATTCTAATATATTTGAAAACTTATATTTGCGGCGTTGTCACTTTTTTCCTTCTCATAAAAATATCAGAAACTGTTAAATTTATGATTTTTAGCTTTTGCCATCGTCGCGAAAAGACTCTTGTGGGCAAAGGCATGCTCGGGGAGATGTAATGGTGTTTGTTTTTATGAATGAAGCAAGTTTGCCTGTTGAAAGTGTGCTTGCGTTCATGAATGAAAATATTGTTGTTAGGTGTTTTTCTAGCTAACAAAATGCGATTAGCGTGTTTCACGACAGCTAGCTCAGAAGAAGAAATTTAACAGTGCCACTTGAACAGAGTTGAGCATGAAAAATAGACTCAGAGATTCGATATTTCAGCGGCATGTTGGCCATTTGACTTATATTTTTATACGTTTATATGCAATTATATGTATGTATTGATTTGAAAATTATTTTTCACAAATTGATTACTTTTTAACTAATTAACTAACTATTTTATATAAAGCAATCTTTTACTCAATGTTAAAATAAGACCAAATTTTTAATTATATCCTATGTTTAATATAGTAGATATACATATGTCTGTATGTATATTTGATATGTGTATAATACGTACATACATACATATACGTATCTGTGTAAAATACTAATATAATATAGAAAAAAAAACTAGTAATATATATGTATATGTATATAAATAATACTTTTTATAGTTTAAAATTTACGTATTCGTATGTACATGTAGCATGCACACACGTATGTATGTACATACAACGCCTTCAGGGATTCAAGTCATGACATGACTTATTAGTAATGATATCCCAGCAAAACTTGCGTGACCGAAACTCCAATACTTTTACTCAATTTTTACTTGTCACTAACACTCCCTCACAAATCTTTGAAATGAGTAAGAAGTCAATCTATTGTGTCTTTTGTTTGTTTTATATTATAAGCTCTTCACTCAACAGATGTTAAGCAAAAATAAAACAAAAGAAGACAAACAAATTTTTTAGCTGTAACCGCTTATTGAAAACGATGGATGTGAAAGCGTACAGCATGATACCGTGAATTTGACGTTTGCTTGTTCGTTGTGACAAATTGAATTCGAAGAAACCAAAAATTCGGTTACAAACGCGTCGATATTGAGAATTGTGCAGATTTGTGCTTGTGCATATTTATGTAAAATTATTTAAAATAAATATTTAAATCTATTCTAATTGTGTTTCGTTAAATTTGTGAACTATTTGTGTCTATAATATTTGGAAAAAAGGTGAGTAGATATAATAATAATTCAATATGAAGAAAAATACATTTAGTGCATATATGAGCCAAGAAAAAAAGGCTTTTAACCAAAGTGTATTTTTCACTGTAATTATTGCATTGTCCCGACGGTATTTTATTATATTATGTTAAGTTATTTAAAAAAATAATTTTATTTCCTAATGAGATGGATTCACCAGCGCTTTTTGATGAAACCTATTTGGAGGAATGCCCAACAACGACTTCGACTCCCGTAAAAGGTACATGTAAAATTGTCATTTCAGTTTTCAATTTATTTTTACGCATTTGCATTTAGAATAATTGACATTTAAACGGAAGAAATTCAACATTTCTGGTTGCTACAATTCAGAGGCAAGCTTTTCAAAGCAACAAGGAAACAATTTGCCTGTGGATGGAAATGGTAATCCAATATATTGTTTAAATGCATTTCTTAAACATTTTTACTTTATTATGTTTACACCTTTTTCAGATGTTTTTAACATGTTAAAAACTATTTCCACCCAACTACAAGAGTTGATCATATGGAAAGGAAGATGGACAGCTTTTTGAAAGAAAATGTAAATTTATGTCCATAAAAGTTTTTATAGTTCTATAAGTATTCATCAATACAAAAAAACGTATTGTTTAGATATTGTTGTTTAGGCATTATTTAAGTATTCTCTAACTGAACTTGTTCTCTTTTCAGATAATTCAAAAAAGCGAAGAAATGGCCCAACAAAAAACCGTCCGTGAATGTAAGGTGCTAATTCGAAAGTTCACCAATCAGTATGCCGAGAAATTGCTTCCACCCTACCATTAACAACACTGGCTGCAGCTTTGGAAATGGAAGAAAAACTTAAATGCGAAGAATTTGCTACAGCAACGGTTAGTAATGTATACAATTTCTTCAATAAACAATATTTATTTTGCATAATACTTTCAAATTACAGGAACAGTTTGTTTTAAGGATGAAAGGCAGTTCCGACAGTGTATGTGATGTGTTACGGCATCTGTACACTGACGAATTCCTGACATTGTGTAACTGGGACGGTAGGGGAGGCAAGCAACCGCTATCAAAGTTTCTGTTGTCCAACATATTATATGGTAAATTTTATACATATATATTTACGTAAAAATATGTATTTTAAATTGATTTTTCATTACATTTTTTATAGATTCTTTCATCACTTGTGGACTTGCAAATTTCGAGCAACAAATGCGGAAGTCCATCGAAATGAGCCACCATAGATTTAAGCAAAAAAAATATAGAAAGCGAAAAGCTGAAGAATGATAACATTGTAATAATTTTTTAGACATACATATGTATGTATATGTATATATTATTTTTGTATCTATATAATAATTTATTGAAATAATTTTTATATTATTAAAAAAAAATGTGAAAATGAATGACAATAATTTTATGTAAATCTAAATAAAATTATTTTATTATTAAAATTAATAAAAAAAAATATTTTATAAAAAAAATCTTTATATTTTTGAGTTTCGAACTTTAGGTTGAAGGAATGACAAGCGAGTGGTTTACCCACTAGGCTATTGTAGAATGCACCGTCACGCTTTCCTGAAAGCAGTTTTGTTGAATTATTCCAAATTTAATGAAAGTGTGAGAAAGAAGGATGTAATTTTATTATTATAAATATGTGAGCGAGAAAGTGATACAAGATCACATGTATACAAAAGTTTCGGGAGCTTTTTTGATTCGCCCTTAAGAACGTGAAAGGAAAAAGTGACAATTAAACCGACACGCGTTACCGGCATGTCACTAGGTAACATGACTGTCACTGTTCTGACTGGGATGTGTACGCTTTATGTGTTGCATATTATACGTTTATATGCAAGCATACATAAATATGTATTGATATGAATATCATTTTGCAAATTTTTATGAACGCATCTAAAACTGAGAGCATTCTAATAAAAAATTAAATATTCAAAGTAATATTTATAGTTTGTTTGGACTTGAACACGTTATTTTTATTATTCTTTAATAATAATTTCTTATTATTTATTTAATATTTGCATAATGCACTTTTCTGCTAAATACTTTTTTTTTATAGTAGGGGGAAGCATCGAAAGCCGGAGTGTGGAACTTCAAACCTACTCCCAACTCAGGACACTCCAACGGGACCGCCAATTAGGTATTACTTCGTGGGAGGGACAGAACATTTAAGTCTCCTCTATCGCACGGACTGACGGACGCCTAATTTGTTCAAAAAGTCTCAGTTTTGTCATTATGGACACTGACGCTTCGCTGACAGCTTTCCATTTATCAGTCGACTGACACATGAGTGTCGTTAAATTATCGACTGTAAAACTACCACCGAGTGTGGTTTGTAGTTTTTCCCTTGTATTTGAAAATCTAGGGTAATAAAATAATACATGTTCAGAGTCTTCTATATGCTCTGTACACGTCGGACAGTTAGGACTAATGTGATTGTGGAATCTGAAAATGTAGCTTCTAAAGCACCCATGTCCACTAAGTATTTGGGTCAGATAAAAGTCTAGGTCCCCACGTCGTCTATCAATCCACGAGTGGATGTCCGTTATAAGTCGGTGGGTCCAACGCCCTTTGGATGAAGAATTCCACCGCTCCTGCCACATTTTAATGCTCTTGTTCCTCTCCTCTGTCTTTGCCGATAGTGTTTTATGCACTGATAGGTGATATAAACGCTCGAGTTCATCTCCATGGATGTCAATGGGCAGCATGCTGGCTAATACTTCAGCAGCGTCAGTTGATGTAGTCCGGAAAGCCCTTATTACTCGAATTGCAGAAAGCCTGTGCACTGCAATTATTTGTTTAGCATACGCTTTTAGATTCATCGCCTGTATCCATACTGGTGCTGCGTACAGTATTACGGAATTCATTGCTTTCGCAATTAAGAATCGCCGGCTGGAACACACACAGCCTGTATTGGTCATCATTCTCGATAGTGCATTGTAAATTTTGTTTGCTTTACTGGAGGAATACTCCAGGTGTTCTTTGAATTTTAATTTAGAATCTAATATTACCCCCATCTCGCACTCCCCTATGGTGAGCTCTATATGTTCCTCTACCTTTCTGGTGTTTATAGGTAAAACTTCAGTTTTTTGCTCCGCCAGTTCCAGACTCACAGAAGAGAACCAGTGCCGTAGATCATTTACGCACTAATTTCACTTGCTTCCTAGGTCGACGAATTGTTTTGCCACTGCTACCACCATGAGATCGTCGGCATATGCTATTTTCACATCTTTTGGTTGCTGCCTTCTTAGCACCCCATTATACATGAGGTTCCATAACATTTTGCCGTGTTGAACGCATTCTTGGCATCCAGGGTGATCAGCGCGCAGTACTTTTTCTTCCATCTTTTCCCACTTACTGCACATTTCGCAGTATCGACGACTTCTCGTAGTGCGTCAATAGTGGATCTCTTTTTTATAAAGCCGTATTGTCTCTCTGATAATCCGCCGGCTTTCTGGATTACTAACTCCAAGCGGTTTCGTCTTATACTTTCGTACACCTTACCCATTGTGTCGAGCATACACAAAGGTCGGTACAATGTAGGTTCTTCGGGTGGTTTCTTTGGTTTTGGGAGCAGAACCAAACGTTGTACTTTCCACGGGTCGGGGAATACCTCTTCCTTTATACAAGCATTGTACATTTTAGGAAACAGTTGAGGTTTTGAGCTTACAGCTTCCTTCAAGGCTCCATTAGGTATGCCATCTAATCCAGGTGCTTTGTTGTTTTTTATTTTCTTTGCTATGGCCAGGAGCCCTTCTTCTGTGACTAAAGGGGGTGACTCTGCAGCTTTGTTTTGTCGCTTGGCATATGAAATCTGGTCGTGTTTCGGGAATAATGTTTCGACGACTTTTCCCATAAAAGATGCATTATTCGGTTGCTGCTGCTTATTTTTAAATCTTGACTTACAGATTTTGTAAGCAGTTCCCCAAAGGTCAATGTTTGCTTCTTTGCAGAGCTTCTCAAAACATGACTTTTTGCTCCGGGTAATTGCCGACTTCAGGAGCTTCGAGTGGCTTTTAAATTCTTCTTTTAGGCGATTTTCGTTCGTTTCAACCTGATAGACGCCGTCTAACTGAGTGACAAAGCTTTTTCAGCGTGGAAATTTCCACATTCCACCAATATACAGGCCTCCGTTTGTTATGATGTGTTGTTCTGCGCATTGTTGCATCGCATGCTGCGACCAGTTCCTTTCGCACCGTAGATACCAGATGAGCTTCGCTTTCAGGAAGTGCTTTTGCTGAGGGGTTCCGGCTCTGGGGTGTACGAAATTTGAGCTATAATTATAATCGCCATATGATCACTATATGTGTATATATTTGACACTGTCCACTTTATGTGCCTACTGAGTGAATCATTTGCGAACATAATGTCAATTAAGGATCCTTTGTTTCCTTTTTCGTACGTGTTTTGCGTTCCACTGTTTATTATTGTTAGGTTCGTTTGACTTAGGAATTCTTGAATTAGGTGACCGCGATGGTTTGTATATCTGCTGCCCCATGCAGTCGACCAAGCATTAAAATCACCCACTATTACAATTGGAGATTTGCCTCTGGTTTCTAAAGAGAGCCTTAAGAGGAAATCTTCAAATTCTGTAATTGTTGCGCTGGGACGAGCATAGCAACTAACAATATACATATATATCTTGTATATTCGCCCATGTGAAAAAGTTATGAGCTTCTCTGGAGCTGGTCTTGAAAGGTTGTACTTTGCAGAACTATTTTGCTGCCTTGCCGGTTTTGTCAGCAATCCATGTTCTTTCCGGACGCTGGGAGTATTGTTCACTTAGTATGGCGACATCATTGTTCTCTTCTGTGATTGTCTGGTCTAGTAAATCCTGTGCTGCTGCGCAATGATTTAAGTTTAGCTATATTATCCTCATTTCCTTAGAGTCTTCATCATCTCCAAGTACTTGGGGCAATTCATGCTCAATACTGAGTGTTCCCCTTTGCAGAGCATGCAGCTCGGAACGTTAATGCATGCCTTTGCTAAATGTCCCGCAGTTCCGCAACCTGTGCATTGAGAAGATCTGTCTGTCAGACTGCAGCAGTTACGCGCCATGTGACCCAGGTGTAAACATTTATAACATCTAGGAATAGGCGAGTATTCTCGAAGGCGACAGATCGACCATCCTATCTTAACTTTGCCCGACTTTAGTGCAGCTTTGGCATCCTGAGCACGTAGGCATACTAGAGCTATCTGTGTGCCACTACGCGTTTTTCTCATACGTTTGACGCTTGATTTCTCCAGGTTTTGGACCCCACACTCTTTTTTTTTAGCGCCTCACAGATTTCCTCAGGTGTAGTAATTTCATCTAAATCCTTACACACTATTGTGACGCTATGGGTTTTTGGCTGTATCAGCGCCATTTCACCCACCGCGCCCTCTAAGACGCTTTGGAATGATTCGGCTCTCTTGTCCGCTTGATTTTTTAGCTCAATCAGTAGGTCTCCTTTCATCGTTTTTCTTATGTAGGTCACGTTTGCTCCCAACTCTTCAAGACCGCTGTCACTTTTTATCTTTCGTAAAATATCAGCATACGACGACCCTTCCTGTTTGGTTTTAATGATGGCGTCTGGTTTCGTTCTTATTTTTTTCTGAATCGGCTTTCTCTTTTTGACAACATCCACCCATTTTTCAAATGCGTTATGTTGACCCGTAATATCTATTATTTTCGTGGCCTCACTGGTCATTTCTTGCACCTTTTCAATAGCCTTTTTTGGCTTTTTTGTGGGGGGTAGCTCTCCCGATACTTCTCGCAGCCGCTTTGGGGTATTAATCCTTTGAAAATATGAGAAAGCTGTGTTGCTTTCTCAACCATAGTTTTTTCCACCGGTTTCTCGGCTTTACTATATAAGCACATTATGCTGATAAGTAAATCGCGCATTGCCTTTGACCAGCCATCATATTTTCTAACTCTTTTATTTTGCAGCCCAGTTTGTTAAAATAGTTGGAGGATTCATTATTCAGTGATTTCTCTTCACTTTTGCATTCCCGGTCAGCAGTTTCACTAAATGTTGATCCAGCAGAGGTGGATTCCTCATTTCTGCCGTTTGGGTCGTTCTCAAAATTTTAAAATTCCTCCGAAAAGGATTGTCTGGTGTACGCCCCATACTATTCTCGGAGGCCATAACCTCAGTGAGAAAATAGTTTTGGTACACCTATTAGTGAGTACGTTCAGTCCTTGCCGCTAAAACCTAATTACATTATAAATGGTTGGCAATGCCTAAACCAAAAGTAAGACGAAAAGGAGAAAAAAGCGGAAAAGCGAAAACGGAGAACAGCTGATTAATCTAAGCAAAACGGGAAATTAAAAATAAGCGCACGTTTGATTCGCTGTTATTAGGGGAAATAAAAAGTTATTACTAAATAATTTGGAAGTTGGCCGCGAAAAGGGGTAGGTATTTGCAAATAAATTTTGTTTAAATTAAATTGTGCTTATCTATTTCTTTAGGTTTAGTATCCACTTGGATCGTCCGGAATTCCGGTAAGTCCCAACACAAAAATCTAGTGTTTTTACTATTAAAAGCTAGGATTATTCAGCGAATAATCCAAGAACATAAATAACACGTCCACCTCATTCAACACTAAAAATGCAAGCACACATTCTGCTAAATACTGTTGTATTATATTTGTTGCTGTTAAAAATTGGATTTATTACAACATATACCATATATACATATGTATGTTTGTTTATTTATAATCATATTTATCTTACATAATCGTGTATCTGGAGATATATATACATATGTATGTATGTAAGTAAAATTCCAATTTAAATCATGATATCACTTACATACCAGTTATAAAATGTGCGAGCACTGCTCCATGTGTAAATACATATACATACATCTACATATTGCCAAACAAATAATGTATACATTAACCTACATACATATATGGGCATACACGTGTAAATACACTCAGTCCTTTTTTTACGCGATTTTCGGTTCTGCCACTAATCGCGTAAAAAAAATCGCGCAAAAATGGTTAGTTTTCCAATATTAACTGACGAATTGGATCCGAATATAAAAAATATCGGATACAATACAATAAGTTTCAAATTTCAGACTTATGATTTATTCGTTCATAACAAAATAAAAAATACAAAACAAATACCATATATAAAAGAGAAGAAAATAGAAAATAGTTAGATTTATTGAAAAAACCGTTGAATGCTGTTTAATCACTGTCATTATCCGTAGTTTAAATTATTTTTAGCCGGTTATTTTGATGGCCGGCACTGATATCACTAGAATTTGTATCAGAATCAATAGTAAGAACTATGGAATGATGTTCTTATTGACTTAGCGTCTCCGACTGAGTTTGCACCATAAATTCAGTTAATTTTGTTTGAATGCTTCTTTTTGGACCCAATAAATTCCGATGTATTTCTTTATATCTTAACATGCAGACACTCAATTCTTTTTGAAAAATTCGTGCACGTTCGGCATCAGTATCATTTGCTACAAAATAATTTTCCAATTCTGCTTCAAGTTTAAGACCAAGCAAAAAACGAAAAAAGCAATCGCGTTAAAGTGAGAAATTCGCGTAAAAAAAGGAATTTGCGCTGCAAAAATAACCGCGTTAAAGTGAAATAGCGTAAAAAGAGGTCGCGTAAAAAAGGACTGAGTGTATGTCACTCGAACATTGTTCTACAAAAACAACAATCGTCTTAAAAAGCATCGGAAGCGTCACATGTCAATATGGCAGCCAAATAGCCAATGCCTAAATTTATAGTAAAACACGCAACAACAACATTTTCATTCATAAACGCAAGCGTATTTTCAACAGGCATACTTGCTTCATTCATAAAAGCAAACACCATTACATCTCCCGGAGTATGCCTTTGCCAGCAAGTGTCCTTACGCGACAATGGCAAAAGCTAAAAATCGTAAATTGAACAATTTCTGATATTTGTACTGCAGGAAAACTGACAACCCTGCAAACTCGCAAAACACAGAAAGGAGTGACAAAAGTGGCAAAAAAGTTCTCGTCGATTTAAAATATTTGGCCGTGGCTCGCAAAAATCTGCGTCGATATGTATGCAAGCTCATGGAAAAACACATATATTTATGATAGTTTGTTTGCGAAGCTGTTGTAGCGCCGCTTCCGACGATTGGCGTTCGTTCGTTTGAGTTTTTCGGCACAGCTTGGACAACAATACGATGTTGTGGCGCTTTGTCGTCGCGTCAGTCCTTCGACACATTGACTCTTCGACAAAACGTGAGCTTCGGCCATTGGTTGTCGTAAGAACGGACATGCGGAAAGATGCGTGCGGCACTTGTTATTCCCTTATGAATGTTTGTACATATGTACATAGCTCGTATTTGCTTTCGTAAACATACAGACAAATGCGGCAAATATGCGCAAGAAAAAGTTACATGTACATATTTACATAAATATGTTGCATGTAAACAAATTTACAAATATTGCGAGTATGCCTTCTTTCATATTTTTTACATGCACACATAATTATATACATATGAATGTGTATATGTGCGTCTGATTGGTATTTTAAGATGATATTAAAACTTTAAATGATAAATAACTTATCCGACTTATATTAACAATATATTTAGATAATAATAAAAACAAAAAACTGTTTAAAGAAAATTTCCAATATTCATCTGATTTGCGTATATTTTTCGTATATAAATACATACATACATATAGTATGTATGTATGCATATTCCAATATGTTTTTATACACGCATGTGTACTTTCATAAGTATGTACATATATGATCTGTTGGCTTTTTTCCATTTACGCATGCCACGTTGTATATGTATGAATAAGGGTTGATTTCGCATTTGCCCATATGCGATGTATCAAAGTCAAGGTTATTGTTTTCAGAATATACATACATGTATATACAAAGTTTATTGATTTATTATTATTTAAAATTAGCAATTTAAAGATTTTTTATAAAATGTATTAGCAAGTTTTATTGATTTATTAACAATTTGTTTTTATAAAATGCTGAACAAAATGTAAAAAAAAAATATGCAGAATTACGAAATTATCCATTTAAAATGGAAATTTCTCACACGACTTAATACATAAAAAAGTCATTGAATTTCACTTGCTTTTTTAAACGCAAATGTTGCACTTAATCAAGATGGAAACAACATGTGTTTAAAAAAGCTAAGCTCAGTTGCAAAGTTAATAAAGGAGGAAAATAAGAAGAAGAAAAAAGTACCTGAAAATATAACAAGATAAACCTGAAAATAGAAAGAGCTGAAAATAAAAAAAACCTGTAAATAGAATAAAATGCTAAATATTAAAAAAAGTAAATATGTACTTATATTCAATGAATTCATTACTCACCCAAAAGTAAGATGTTCTTAAATCAAACGGTCCCGATATCGTTCATTATTGAATTTTTCTTTAACTAAACATTTCGAGTTTTTGATTAAAAGCACTGTTACCAAGTATTCTAACATCTTAATTTTATGACTAAAACACTCATCGGTTGGGTCAAACCACTCAGGAAAAAACATTTTCCGTATTTTCTTTAATTGCGGACAACATCAGACAACGAACATTCGAATAGTGAGCATATTTGTTGAAAAGGTTGACGTACCACATCATCTGTAGTCGACACACTTCGAAGAGCCTATCACTTGGATTGACCAGCCTTAAATCGGCGCCATCCTTATAATTTTTCGCTTATATTAGGACCTCCGAATAAAGCGATAAATCACTTTGTGTCTTCGTCATTGCAGTAGCGCATTTTTCGCAATGGATTTTACACAAAATTTTCTGGTAAATACCATAGCCAGTGTAATACCGCTTGATCTGGACGTCAGCTGTGTCGTCCTCTTCAACAAAGTTTTCGTCTGGAATAGTAAACGATTCCAGGTCGAGTTGCTTAGATTCGTGTTCAACTCCCTGTACTTCTAGATGACGATCTTCGGGGCCTAAGTTCCAATCTAAATTTATGTCGTCATCATCCTCACAATTAGCCCCCTTATTTTGAAAATTTTCATCGAAATTAAACGACCTACTATATACTGTATCTCATTGGCAGACGGATGGTATTGATACCCTGGCTAGCCCGGACTCTATAAAAAAATTTCCAACGCATCTTGATTCATTTTTCCAAGGAATATATAACTTAATTCCTTTTGATCCCTAAATAAATCTTGGCTCAACTGGCTATGGGCCATTTCTATGCCAGCCGCAACAGAATTGCTCAGAACTTGGGTTGCACGTTTTACGGACATTTTTTCAAAAACGCTAGGATATACGTAGGCCTCTGTGAGTTTTGGACATATCTTGAAACATGTATTGTCCTGATCTATGGAGTAAAGTTTTTTTATAACTTTAAAGCTGGCTATTCCAACTGGAGTTGAAATGTCATATTTCAAAAGTGTGTTTCGGACGGACTTAAAAAGATGGCAATAGTCATATAAACAATACATCTTGGAACCTTCGTGCAAATAAAAAGGCTTTTCTTCAGAAATAATTAAAGTATTCATAACTGAAGTATTAGCGGGCCCTTGATCACACACTAAAGCTTTTACGTTTAGACCAATTGACTTTAGTGCTGTGATGTTCTTATTCAAAATTTCGGCTAATTTGAATGAAGCAAGTCCATTTTTGGAAATATAATATGAAAACCCATATTTCCAATTGGAAATCAACCCTTTTATCATGAAAAAACAACACTTACTACCTAATTTCATTTCACGATGGCCTTCCCCACAATCCACAAACCCATCAATAACATCCCTAACTCTATTGTATGTTAGGTCGAACTTAATTGATATTTCATCAAATGATAGAAATTTCGAAACGCAATTTCGTTCTAAAACAGACATTTTTTTGTAATTTTTTCTAAATTTCCCAAGACATTGGCATCGAACCCAGGGACAACATACTTTATGGGGCGCCATCGCAAAAGAGAGCTCTTGCTTGGTAAAGCGAAACCTAAATCGTCACGCATAAAATTATAAGATTTATTGGACATGTAATTAATGTTTGTTACCAATGCCCTTTCATCGTCACTGAAAATAGTGCGCTTCGTGACGATCATCCTAGCGAATGTTACAGCATCTTTGCTTGAATTTACATCAGCAACTATTGCACTTTTACTAAGGTCTTGATACTTTTTTTCCAAATCTTTATTAATACCCTCTAACTCTTTGATCTTCTTATTCAATTTAAGCGCATTACTTTGATAGTAACGTACCGATCGAGCAAATCGTTCACGACTATCTAATGCATAGCCTACATTGTCATTTTGGGGTTCTAATTCTAATCTCTTTTCTTCAAAAATTGAATATGTTTCGAATTCCCTCAAAGTTATGCCATCCTTCTCTTCTTTACTTCCTACGGGCGGGCACACCCAAATAGAGTCAGCACTAGATGAGCTACGGCTTAGTGCTTAATCCAATCTGAAACAGGGAAAAGTCCCAGGCAGTAGTTTGAACTTGGTAACGTACTGTGAATCGAAATGGTTTCGACAAATAAATAGGGTATCGGAAGGCGACACAACTAAGGTGCAAGCCTTTGCCCAACTTTCTTGAACATCTACCTCTTTAGGAAATTTGTAAAGCGTTTTCTGCCTGATAACGCAATTGGCAATGCAGCATCTTCAAACCGGCAATTGGGTCGTCCACAAATGCCTAGGGGTTTCGTCATATCCTATTTATGTGCATAAAAATTTTTTAAAGAAATTCCAATATGTAAGTACAGTTGTCCACAAAAAAATAGGAGTGACCACATGAGAAAAACGAATTGTTAATTTTCATTAAGAAAAATGTTTTTTTTTTTAATTTTTGCACAATATAATTTGCTAAAGATCTATTAATATTTCCAAATTTCACATATTTCAGTTAAACATAAAAAAAATTTTATATCGCAGTTTATATCAAGTAAACTAAAAAACTAGTTCCACAAAAAAATAGGAGTACTTTATGTAATACGGTTCCGTTCTATAATTTTAATATATAATGGTTCCAAAGTTTCACAGAATATTAAAATAATTAATATTTCGTTGAATAACATCGACTTTTTTAACACAGCATCACATCTCCGAGGCATGGAGTCTTTGAGATCCTGGCAACGTTTTATTGGTATTCCTTTCCAAGCCTCTTTCACTACTTGCCATAAATCCCTCGAATTGGTTGGCTTCTCTTCAGCTACTTTCTTCTTGATGTCTGTCCACAGGTTTTCAATGGGGTTGAGGTTAGGAGACTGAGCAGGTCACCACGTAACCTCAATTCCGTTGGCCCTAAACCATTTTTTTTTGTGCACTTGCTAGTATGTTTAGGGCATAGATGGGCACACTGCATTATATATTTACTGCATTACGTACAGCAGTAAACAGTAACACTTTACTGATAATGAAATTAAATTTGCATTACCAGTACAGTTTTACTGATTACTGGAAAAATTAGCAGTAAAAATATTTTTTTACTGGTTACTGAAAATAATTTGCAGTAAAAATATTTTTTTACTGCTTACTGAAAATAATTTGCAGTAAAAATAATTTTTTACTGGTTACTGGAAAAATTTGCAGTAAAAATATTTTTTTACAGCTTACTGAAAGAAATTGCAGTAAAAACACTGATAATATCATTTGATTTGCAAAACCAGCAAAATATTTACTGTTTACTGAAAATCGTTACTGGTAGTTAAAAATCAAAAGCCAACCACTAGGCCAATGAATAATTAAAGAAAAGTCGAATATTTTTTTTCATTGAAACATTTATTTCAACTTGTTATCCGCCATTAGCTTTTCTTAAAACAAGCATTTCGAAATTTGCATCGCTGAGTTTTTGCCTTCTAGACCAGTTAACAATACCAGCGAAAGAAAACAACCGTTCTACAGGTGCAGATGACGGTAATGGGGTATTATATTTTAGAAAACCGTTTTTAATAGCCTGATGTTTATTTAAACAACTTGTTGTGGCGTCTCGTTCCACCAGGTATAAAAGCGTTTCCTGAAGATAATTGCCTGAGTCAGTGGAACCACTCTGTATGCTTATATCTATTTAAGTGAATATATGCATAATTAAATATTTAATTGAAAGTCAAATGCAATAATTTTACCATTACTTTCTTCCCCGAAATCAAGGAAGGGTTTTTGAGTAGTTTGAGGCGGAACACGTGTTGCGTCATCTGTTATCTCTTCATACTTCACCACATAAGTGTTGAACATTTTTTTTACTTCTTCTTCTGTTTGCGTCGTTGCAGTTTCTAAAAGGGCTTTTAAAAATCGCAATTTAATGTCAGGGACAGAAATAGCGGCAATAACAGCGTCCCAAGCGTCAGACTGAATCAGGAAGTACTTTTCAAATCTTTTAAGCAAAGCTATTTGCATTTTTTCGCTTATTTCGGATAAATACTTAAAGCTTGCACGCTCCAAACGAGCGTTTTATTCTCAAAGTCACTATAGTGGGGATAAAGTAACCAAAATACATGGTCTTTTCGCCCTGAAGGAAGTCGATCGCTTCTGCAATAGGCCTCATAAGCTTTGCGTACTCCTCTAAGTACTCAACTTCTTCGCTGAGAATGGTAGGAATTTTTAAACGGTAACACAATTCTGCTAAATTGGTTTTGTGTTGCAGCAACTTCGTAACGGAATCATAAAGAGAGTTCCACCTTGTTATGCATGGAGTTATTAAATTCGCGTTTATAACTTCATTAACTACTTCTGCAGATTTTGGTCTATTGCATTTATTCCAAAGCTGTGTGCATCTACAAAGTTATAGAAAATATGTAAATGTAAAAAGTGTTCAGTTAATCAAATAATTTTTACCTTTGGAAAGATCTTTTGTGAATATCTTTATTATCCTGACTTGATGAATTAAAAATTTTGTTGAAATCGGTTGAAGCTAAAAGATTTAGAGTGTGGCTCGCACAAGGAAAGTGTTTTGACAGACGTGGAGTTACAGATCGAAATTGGGGACCTAAAGCAATTATCGAGTCATTTGAATCGGAATCAGAGTCAGATCCGTCATCACTGTCACATTCATTTATAGGTCCTAAATCAATGAGAATCAATAATTGAATATATTGATTTGGATTAAATACATATATGCGATATAATTCACGTACTTAATTCAACTCCAAATTCTTTAAATGCCTTAACGAAGTTAGATCCTTTGTCAGTAATCGTATAAACAATTTTTTCCACGGGTAATTTATATTGCTTTTTTATGTCGCATATCATTTTCGTCACACGATCAAAGGAATGCACCTATACTATAATTCTTTAATATTCGTAAAAATCTAAAAGCAGCAAATTTCAATAAAATTAAAAAAGTATTGTGTCGTGTGTTTGTGACTTACTAAATATGCCTCCAATAATTAGGCGGTGCGAGGTTCGCCGGGTCAGCTAGTAACAAATAAAATAGTGCTATTTTGCATCTTTTTAAACACACCGTCTCCACAATTTTGAAAATTTTCTCACTAAAGAGAATCCTATTGACACCAACCAATTCTTCATTTATCAACGAATCTGGTGTACTTAAACTTTCACTTAAATTGTCATATCTCATAATATTGTGACTTATTTGTGAGTTCCGACCGTTTGAATAACTTGGAATATTTTGTTCGCCAACGAAATCTTGGTCATTACTACAATCATCACTATTGAAATTTAATGTATTCATTTAAATATATTTAATTTTTTATTTTTTGCAATGTAGTACCCTAAATTTTTAAAATCACTAGAGTGTATGTTACTCAAACCTATGACCGAATTATTTTAGAATTAACTGTTTTGTTCATTGATTGCGCACATGGACAATAGTAAAATAGTTTTTAGTCAGGCGAACCGACTTATTGATACCCTGTAACAGGTTTGCAAATTATTCATTCTTAATTTGAAGTATAATTCTTATTAAATTAGAATAAACTTTATTTAACAGACGGACGAACGTGGGTAAATCAAATCTGATAAAGCAGCTTATCAGCTAATATAAATCAATTAGCATATAACCTCCACTCCTTTATATTGCATAAATATGTGTAGGGTGCAATAAATATTTATTGGACTATTTTTCTCAATGCTTCTACATATAATTGCATTGCTTGGATTGTACGACTGTTACAGTTATGAGGTGATGATTTTGCAAGGAGGACTTTCTTTTTTGGTGATCTCAATCCGTTCATAATATTATAAATAATTGCATATAATTTTTGTTTGAATCTTTTTGGTTTTGAGTTCTGACTCTTTTGCATTTAATGTTTCATGTGTATTTTTTTCTAAGGAAAAGACGACAGAGCAAAACTAAAAATATTTATTGAGTGCATACATGATTTAAATTCCCTGATGATAGTGCACAAAATTTTCATTACCAGTAACTATTTTCAGTAAACAGTAAATATTTTGCTGGTTATGCAACTCAAATGATATTATCAGTATTTTTACTGCAATTTCTTTCAGTAACCAGTAAAAAATTATTTTTACTGCAAATTTTTCCAGTAACCAGTAATAAAATATTTTTACTGCAAATTATTTTCAGTAACCAGTAAAAAAATATTTTTACCGCTAATTTTTTCAGTAATCAGTAAAACTGTACTGGTAATGAAAATTTAATTTCATTATCAGTAAAAAAAAAATTTGACTGCATTTTTACTGGTACTGCAAAGCGCCCATCTATGGTTTAGGGTAATTATCCTGTTGATATACCCATATCAATGGCATATTCCATGAGGGATGTGTCATCTTTGGTCCATAATGCCTTCACTTAAATGAATTGGACGAATTAATTAAGTTAGTTGGACGAACACCACAATGTGAAAAACGACCGCGTACCGTGATTTGGCGTTATTATGTATAACGGTTTTTGTTGTAAACCGGGCATTATATTTTGAGTTAGGGGGATGTCGGACAAAGTTCCCAGAGCTTCTACTACCAAATAACTCAACTTTGGATTCGTCTGACCACAATATGTTTCGCCATTTAGACGAGGGTCAGGAGCCATGCTCTTTTGAAAGTTGTATGTGAGCTTCCTTGTGCTTCTTTTTAATGGGGGTCCTTTTCGTGGCCTTCGGGCAAATAATTTGTTCTGCCCGAAATGCCTAAGAACTTTTTCAGTATTAACTGACAAATTTAGTTGGTCATGGATGCTCCTGGCTGAAGCAAAAGGATTAATTTTGCAGTAGCGTACTATATTGCGATCATCTGCAGTGGATGTTTTGCGCTTTTGTCTACGAGTTTCATTTTTGTTTCTTTAATTTAAGGCATTTGCTATCATTTGAGGAGAGCATTTTACGATATTTACGATCTCTTTATAAGTTTTTCCTAGTTTTCTCATTTTTTTATCGTTTTCCGCTTTTCCTCTGTACAATGATTTCCTCTACCCACTGGAGAAAACCCCAATGATTAAATAAAATAATAACTAGTTTAAATTGCTGCTAGATTATGGAACTATACTTACTTTTGTAATTTTGTGAATATTTTTTGTGTTAAGGACTATTTGGAAAACGAAACATCTAACACTCGTATTATTTTGTGGAAAGCAATAACAAGTGTCTTCCAGAACTAGCAAAGCAGAAGTAGAATAACAATCATCACAATAAAAATTTGTTTCGTATTTTAATGCTAGTACCCCGTTATGTGTACCATTATTGTTTCGAGTCATTTACATGTAATTTAAAAAAGTTACGCAGCCAAACACATTTTTCACATGGCACTCCTATTATTTTGTGGACAACTGTATATACATATATATATAATTAATTAAAATTTAAATATAATTTTAAATCAAATTCAACCCACTGTTCCTAGTTTGATACATTTAAAAAAAATTATAATATATCTGTCGAAATTTTTTTATTTGGAAAAATTGGTTAATTGGTTGTTCAAAATTGAGAATTTATTGCTACTAAAAGACGGAGTGCAGCAATATAATAAGATAAGAAATATGTATATAAAAACATACACTCCACTAATATTAAATATCTACACCCAACTCTTTTTTTACGCGGTTTCTTTTTACACGGTTTTGAAGAATTTTTTTTTATAAAAAATTTTTAATCTAGTACGGTTTCAAAGTCACTGTCTTGTAATTATGTTTGTTTTTACCACACTTAACACCATTGCTGAAATGAACATACGTAGTAGTAACCTTATTCGATACCTCTTACCTACACATTTTGTTCGCATGATATTTACATTGCTGAAATGGACGGGACGGGAGATCCGTGATGATACCGACTTTAGTCCAGTTCGTCGCAAACAATTGCGCTTGTTATCAAGTAGCGACGAATAATTATGTAGCTATGTAAATATTTTGTCTTTATTTGTAATATAATTTTTCTGTTCTTAATTCTGGATTAACAGATTTCTTTTGTTTTTTGCTTAATCTATCAATTTTCATCTGCATTTATTATGTATTTTAAGTTTTAATGCTCAATAGAATGCCACATAAGTATATAATTTGTATGCATATCTGAAATTTTATAGTTTTCAACATTTTTTACACGGTTTTTCGAAGTAAATATAGTTCTTTATTTCATCTTACACGGTTTTCAGATAACATGGAACGTATCCCCCATTTTACTATAGGAAAACCCTCTTTTTTTACACGGTTTTCTGAGGAACGTATCTACTGTGTAAAAAAAGAGTTGGGTGTATGTTCAAATACAATTGAACATACATTGCATATGTGACCTGGTCTACGAAAAGAGAGCTAACGTGCGAAAACTAGTTTTCTGGGAAACAGCTGTTAAAACTCGTTTCGTCAGTTTCTCGTTATCTCATTAATTGTTTGAAATTTTTGACACCTAAGCCCCCTTTCCGTAGACCAGGTCACATATATTGAACATGAAATGCATTGTCATACAAAACAATGTTTGTAAATGTACGCACATGAACACAACATACATATGTATGTTAAAACAATAGGAAACATAAACATACACACATGCAGGCGCGGATCAACGGGGTAAAGTTAAAAGTAATACATTATTTCCATCATAAGTGACACTCCGCGAAGAAAGACTTTAGTTGCAAGTACAAAATTATATTGTTCCCTCCCCAAAATTCTACTCTGGATTCGCCACTGCACACATGCACATAAATTTAGTTATTTAGGATATTTTGAAAAATAGTTTACTTGTATAAAGCTTTGAAATTTGAAAATAAAATTAGAATGAAATATTTCTCAGCTTAGAAACAAGCAAGTGGTAAGAATCTAAAGAATCTGATATAAGTTTAATGTTTGATCATACAAATCAAACAGTTTAATATTACAATTCAAACAGAATTTTTTCCATTTAACATTTTATGAATTTTTTTTATGAATTTTTTTTCTTAATTTTTTCCTTTTTTTGAATTTTGAAAACATTCGCATATTCTTTATATGTCTGGAAAAATATTTATTCTTATTTAGAAATTGTAGTTGAATCATATGTACACTTATAGTATGTATGTATATACATACACATACGTCGCTCATTTACATGAACAAAAAATTTTTATATCTAACACGAGATATTTTATAATAAAAATTACTTTATATTATTTTTTTCACAAACAACGTTTATGCCAAAGAAATATACATATTACTATACTTCACTAGTTTATTCAATAAACTTATGCTGTTTTCCATATTCTTAAAAACAACTTATGACACTTTTCATGTAAATGAGCGATATGTACTTATATGTAATAAAACTTGTTAAATTTTGTTATATTAAATTTATGTGTTAATTCTTTGATGGTTGAAACAAGAGTGAGAAAAATGTGTATGTACAAAAAAGTTCAGTTACAATACGATTTCATTTCAAATACATCAGGGTTGCATGTATATGTACGTTGTTATATACAGGACTGCATTTCAACACGCCTCCTCAACGTTCATATGCATGCATATTACAAAAATAATACAATACATTTAATTAATTTAAACCTAGCATCTTTGTTAACTTCTCGTGACTAGGCTTTGCTAAGTTTTTCGTCAAAATATCAGCTATCATGTTACTGCTACAACAATATTTGAGATCGATGCCGCCTCCTCGATAAATATCCCTTATGTAATGATATTTTATGTCGTTGTGTTTGGTTCTTGCGTGATATACCGGATTCTTCACAAGATTCATGGCACTGAGGTTGTCTCCATTTACCATGATCGTCTTAGGATATTCGATTCTCATTTCTTCCATAAGTGTTCGTAAAAATACTGCTTCTTTCACGGCTGACGTAAGTGCCATATATTCGGCCTCGGTGCTGCTGAGAGCCACTGTTGATTGTTTCTTTGATTCATACGAAAAAACACCTCCAGCAAGTATGAATGCATACCCCGTATATGACTTTCGCTCGCTGCTATCGCCGCCCCAATCTGCATCGACAAAGCATTCGATTTCTTTGCCAGTGCTATAATACCGTAATCGCATGTCTTGAGTATTACACAGGTAACGCAATATCCTCATAGCTGCAGCCATATGCTCTGAATGTGGATCATTGTTTCGTTGCGCAAGTTTACACACTGAGTGCAAAATATCTGGCCGCGTACATACTGCTAGGTACATCAATGAACCTATTAATGATTGGTACTGCATCTGATTGGCCTTCTTACATTTACTATTATTACAATTTACTTGATGTCCCGTATCTAGTGGAGTAGCGATTGGTCGACAGTTTTCCATATTATATTCGCTTAACATCTTTTGTATATACGATTTTTGCCCAACGCATATGGACCCAGTTTCACCATCGCGATCGATTTCCATGCTCAAAAAATATTGTACTGGTCCTTTGTCAACTATTTTAACTTCTTTTGAAATGTCATTCTTTATTTGTTGCATTTGTTTGTGATCGGAACACGCTATAAGCAGATCATCGACATATACTGCTATAATATTGATGTGACCATTATAGTGCTTTACATATACACACGGCTCGCTTTTACATGGTTGGAATCCAATACCCTTTAATATGCCGTCCAACTTGATGTTCCATTGCCGCCCAGACTGCTTAAGTCCATACAAAGCCTTTTTCAACTTCAGACAATGATTTGGATAACGTTTATCTACAAACCTAGCTGGTTGGCTGATATAAATTTCATCACACAACTCGCTGTTCAAATATGCTGTTGAAACGTCTATTTGGTGGAGATATAAACCATACTCCGCTGCAATTGCAAAAATCATTCTTATTGTGCTATACCGCACCACCGGTGAAAATGTATCTTTATAATTTACACCGTAAGTTTGCGAACAGCCCTTAGCAACTAATCTTGCTTTAAAACGTTCAACTTTACCGTTTTTGTCTTTCTTTACAGCAAAAACCCACTTACTGCGCACGGCTTTCTGCCCTTTTGGCAATTCCGAAAGTTGCCATGTATCGTTGTCTAATAACGATTGGTATTCATCTTCCATAGCTGCATGCCACTCATTAGCGTATTGGCTTGTCAACGCTTGTTCTACCGTTTCTGGTACTTCTATTTCGTCATATTGCATCATATTTAAATAGTTGTATTGCTTCGTTGGTCTGCCTGGCCCTCCACTTCGAACAATTTTCGGTCTACCAGGTCCTCTCTGCTTTTGTAGTACTGGAACTTCTTCCTCTTCAGCGGATTGGAACTCATCATCGCTGTTAACTAGTGCTGATTGTAGTACTTCGCTTTCGCCTGAATTACTATTTAAATTTGCAACATCACTATTGCCGCTTTCCTGTATATGTGTGTATTCATGTACACCTACCGCCGTTTGTATATTCGTTTGTTGGTTGCACCAAATTGACTCAACGAAATATACATCTCTGCTAACTATCAATCGTCTCGTCTCACGATCGTATAACCTGTACGCTTTCGATACATCCGAGTATCCCACCAATATGTACTCTTTGCCTTTTGGTTTGAACTTATTGCTTTGTCTCTTATCTAAAGCAATTGCCACACAACCAAACACACGCAAATGTCCTACCATTGGTTTAAAACCATGCCATGCTTCATAGATATGCTGCTGTGTAAACAGCCTCTGCCCAAAGGGTTTCGTTTACACCCGAACTGACTAACATCCTCCTCTCCATTTCAACAAGCGTTCGATTGAACCTTTCTGCAACGCCGTTCTGCTGAGGTGTGTATGGTACAGTAAGTTGTCGTACTATACCATTTTCTTTTAAAAAATTATCAAACGCATTATTCACGAACTCTGTACCATTATCGCTACGTAGTATTTTGAGTTTTTTGCCACTTTGGCACTCTGCCATCTTCTTAAATTCTTTAAATTTATTGAAGACTTCATCTTTACTCTTCAAAAAATAAACAAAAACGTGTCTCGTTTTGTCATCAATAAACGTTAGAAAGTATCTTGCGCCACCAAGTGATGGAATTCTCATTGGGCCACAGACATCACTGTGAACTACCCCTAATATTTCCGCTGACCGCCTTTCTGTACTGCTATACGGTTTCTGCGTACATTTGCTGGTCATGCACACAGCACAACAAATGTCTTGTGGTACTCTAACCTTCATTCCGCGAACCATTTGCTTCTCATTCAACAATCGTAGGTTGGCAAAATTAATATGCCCATAGCGCGAATGCCACTTCACAGCATCATCAATTGATTTCCTTGCAAAAAACAATGTGTTTTTATTTGGCTCTAAAATAAACAAATCACTGACCTTATTTGCACGTAAAACTATTCCTCCGTGCTGATTCTTGATTGTTGCCGTTTGCTTGTTGAATTCTACAATGTATCCACTGTTGACTGCCTTTGCAACCGAAACGAAGTTGCACTGCAACCCTGATACATACAACACATCAACAAGTGTCACGTCACACATGTTTGACTTCAAACGCACAACTCCTCTGCCAGTAGCTGAAATTTTGTTGTCACCTGCTAGTATGATCGCTTCTTCATATTCTTCGAACTCGACAAACATATTTCGATCGCAGCATAAATGTGATGAGGCGCCGCTGTCGACGCACCAAACGCCGGCATGTAACTGTTTCAACCCGACTGCCGCAAACAATCCGTTATTGTTGCCGTTGTCACTCTTCTGATTGTTGCCTTGTTGTTTTTTTTCTCTGCACTGAGCAGCGAAATGCCCCTTTTTGCCGCAACTGTAGCAATTGAAATTTTTCCGCTTGCTCTTCTGACCGCTGCCAGCTGTATTTTGCATGTTTGTGTGTACAGTTTTGCCATTCTTTTTAACGCATGTACTTTCGCGCACCATAAACGCTTGCACATTACCTTCGGTCTGTTCCGAACTGGTACACTTTCGACGTTCACCCTCTTCGATCAACTTTATCTTTACAGCACTAAGCTTTGGTAGCTCATCTCGAGATTCTAATGCCACAACCAAATTCTCGAATGATTTTGGCAGGCTGGCGAGTAACATTATTACACAGAACTCATCTTGTAAACTTACTCCAATCTCTTCAAGCTTTTCAGCAACTGACGTGAAATCGCAAACATATTTCTGTACACATTCGCCGTCGCTCATACGCATACCAAGAAGACGCTTAAACAATGTCACCTTACGCACCGGTCCCTTTGGCCTATGAATCTCACGTAGAGTATTCCATGCCTCACTTGACGTCTTGCAATTCTTTACATGAGCTATCTGCGTCGACGCAATGCTCAACATCAAAGTTGCAATCGCCTTCTCATCCTTGGCCTTCCAGATAACAACCGCTTTGTCATCCACAGCTCCTTCTGGACACGTTGCTTCTCCTGACGTTACTACCCACAACTCTTGGTGCACAAGTACACTTTTCACTTGTATGCTCCATGAGTCATAATTAGACTCATCTAATTTTTCGATATTAAATAGAGACGAACTCATATTTTATATTCACTTAATCACTTGAACCGCAGGAATTTGGACCTGGGCCCATAACCTGTTAAATTTTGTTATATTAAATTTATGTGTTTATTCTTTGATGGTTGAAACAAGAGTGAGAAAAATGTGTATGTACAAAAAAGTTCAGTTACAATACGATTTCATTTCAAATACATCAGGGTTGCATGTATATGTACGTTGTTATATACAGGACTGCATTTCAACAAAACTCATGCACATTTTAGATTTTAAAAAACATCACTTACCAAGGTTTGGGGTGGGCACAGCATGTGCCTTCGACTTTTTCACACCCACAGCATAAATGCATTGTGGGTGGGTAAATCCTGCGTTAGTGGGATCCATAAATTTTCCACCCACTTCAGGAACTCCTTCTCTTTTTTTGGGAATGAGAAGAATCTCCCGGAAGATTCTGTCTCACACTCGCCACTTTTAATAGAAAATTATTTAAAACACTTTAAAAACGAATTGGCGACCGAGCTAAACTTTTCTCGACGAAATTCTATCAGAACTAAAATTCCGTTGACGGAACTATAGTAAATACCACAAGGACCTACTCGCTTCAGTCCTTGTCCCGTTCATCGTATTTCTTGGACGGGTGTGATGTCAGCCTTCAGTCTAACGAGGCCATCAACCAGCTTAGCAGAGGCACCTTTCCAATTAATGGGCCGGACATTCCAGGTGCATGCCCTTAAATCGTAATCCTTAATTCGTTTGCTATGGTCGTCATCAAAAGGGGGTCTCTTATCCGATGCTGTTTTTTACTGTTCATTGAAGGCGTTTTTTACGTGGCTGTTGCCAAGCCCAGCGCACAACCCTATGTAGGGGATGTTTCGCCTTCTAACTTTAGCTCGCCTTCAAACGGATGTTCTTAGGCTACCCAGAGGTTACTTGATCAAGGACCGTAGGTCGTGAGGTGCTTGAGCCATATCTAAAATAATCGTTTCTGGCCATTCCCAAGTGAATGCGAGAACTTCTACACATTACTCCATTCTGCGACGGCTGACTCCTTAAGGTATTTTCCTGGATTTTATTCTTCTGAGTTGCCAGAGTATAAAATGTCCGGTTGCACCCGAATTTAGCCCTTCCTTACTTCTATTATATAATTTAATGTATTATCCCTAAGCCCCAACTAAGTAGTCGGGTTTTCTATTATACAAATATAAATTATATACTTAACACAATAAATATATCAAAAACTCTTGCTTTTCTTAATACTTACCACGTCTATGAGTTGTGACAACTTTAACTTTATGCATACTTTAAGAACATCTGTCGTATTTACCACAGGTCGAACAAGTTTATTGTAGTTACTGAGTAAATCGTCATACAGTCTTTTTGCATCTGGGTTCCCGGCAACTGCGCTGTGAACCATCAAAATTGATAATAGCCATACTTTAACTTGTTCTCCTCCCTGGAACCGCATCGCATTCAAAAAATCTAAAAAAAATAACTTATATTAACGGTGAGCTGAAGATGATCATAGAGAATGGTTTTACCAATTATAAAAATATATACATATATTATTTCTATATCACAGGTCGATAAAACGCAGGTAAAGTGTTAAGTGGAATATTAATTAATCAACCACGAATTCAATTTCAATAAAAATTTGGATGATAAACTCTCGCGGTGAGTTTCCTTGGGCTTTTGGGTGGGAAAGGCTTACTCTTGCTAAGTTGCTTCAACATCTTCATCGAAGATGCTCAGTCTTTATGTAGCACTACGGACTGCACACCTAAATACATATTTGTTTGTATTGCTTCAAAAGTTGCTATCCGACTGTGAAATACTATCGACTACATATAATAGTTTTGTTTTCCCAACGAATGTGTGTATCACTTAAAACTAATCGAGGTTGATGTGGATTTGCATATATGTATGTATAAATGATGATGATGACGAGACGAGTTGAATTCCGAGTGACTGTATGCCTGTCCTTCTGTCCATGAGTCTGTTCGTCTGTGAAAGCTATATCTGGAGAAAAGGCTGAGATATCGTAATGAAACTCAATACACGACATTCTTGTTAATAGTTTCAACAGGTAAGGAAAACCTATATTCGGGTGCAACCGAACATTTGAAACTCTTGCAACTTGCAAAAATCAAAGCCAGAGAAATACCTTAAGGTACAAACGGTCAAAGGATCGGAATCCCAGCAAAATCACTCATATACGGACCGACATCTGCGACATAAGATTTGTTGGAAAACCGAAAATCACTTTGTATATGTAATTAGTAGAAGGTTGAGGTGGTACCAAACCCGAGTTTATCTATACTCCACATTATTAATAAAATGTTCTCTCAGATTCATTAAGGTACCTTACATACCATCACTAATCATATGGAGTAAAATCACCCGGATGTTATATCGGGTGATTTTTTAAGAGCTTGATAACTTTTTTTAAAAAAAAAACGCATAAAATTTGCAAAATCTCATCGGTTCTTTATTTGAAACGTTAGATTGGTTCATGACATTTACTTTTTGAAGATAATTTCATTTAAATGTTGACCGCGGCTGCGTCTTGGGTGGTCCATTCGGAAAGTCAATTTTGGGCAACTTTTTCGAGCATTTCGGCCGGAATAGCCCGAATTTCTTCGGAAATGTTGTCTTCAAAGCTGGAATAGTTGCTGGCTTATTTCTGTAGACTTTAGACTTGACGTAGCCCCACAAAAATAGTCTAAAGGCGTTAAATCGCATGATCTTGGTGGCCAACTGCCCATGCATCCCGAAAAATGCACTGTTTGGTGTGGTTTGTACGCTGGTGGAATCATTGGACCGTATTTTTTCAAAGATGCTGTTGGACGCAACGTTACGGTGAATGGCGATCGCTATCGTTCGATGCTAACAAACTTTTTGTTGCCAAAAATGGAAGAACTGAACTTGGTTGACATGTGGTTTCAACAAGATGGCGCTACATGCCACACAGCTCGCGATTCTATGGCCATTTTGAGGGAAAACTTCGGAGAACAATTCATCTCAAGAAATGGACCCGTAAGTTGGCCACCAAGATCATGCGATTTAACGCCTTTAGACTATTTTTGTGGGGCTACGTCAAGTCTAAAGTCTACAGAAATAAACCAGCAACTATTCCAGCTTTGGAAGACAACATTTCGAAGAAATTCGGGCTATTCCGGCCGAAATGCTCGAAAAAGTTGCCCAAAATTGGACTTTCCGAATGGACCACCTAAGACGCAGCCGCGGTCAACATTTAAATGAAATTATCTTCAAAAAGTAAATGTCATGAACCAATCTAACGTTTCAAATAAAGAACCGATGAGATTTTGCAAATTTTATGCGTTTTTTTTAAAAAAAAAGTTATCAAGCTCTTAAAAAATCACCCGATATGTTTGTTATATTGGGTCAGATATACTGTTATCAGTCAAACACGCTCTCTCATATTCATTGAGATAATTCATGTTGGTCGATAAATGCGGTATAAAGTCACTCGGAAACTCGAAAATCTTTGTTTTAGGTATATGAGAACTAAGAGGAGTATAGACCCGATTCAACCCACACACAGCCATACCATTGTCAGGAAAGGATTTTACCTGAATTTCGATTATATATTTGACACATTGACCAATATTTGAGGTAAAAAGTCAGCTGTCGGTATTGGGGTCCAATTATTTGGAACTTAGGGGCTTGAATAGATTTTGTTGGATTTTAACATTTTTTTAATGTGGCGTGAATATCACGTTCCGAATTTGGTTGAAATCGGTCTAGCAGACCCTGTGATATGTGATTTTAAAGGTGGGCGGTGCTATGGCCATTGTCCACTTTTTATTCCGGTTCCTTTAAAGCCCAGTCATACCATCTCGGGTGTAAAATTTAATGTTTCCGGCGTATTTAGTTATTGATTTATCGCGCTCTAAATGGTTTTTAACATTAACGGTGGGGAGGTGGTGGAGTTATCATCCAATTCATCCATTTTTTTTAGCCCACAGGTGCCTTATCTCTGCTATCTACTATGAAAAATTAAAGTTATCTATATTAGTGCTTAGTTATGGCACTGTATATGTTTTTGCTTAATGATGATTATTGAGCGTGGCAGTGGTTCGATTAAATTATAATGCCCAGAAACATGTGCACTAAGTTTCATTAAGATATCTCAATTTTGACTCAAGTCACCCGGATTTGAACTTGTCGATTCGTCTTGATCATTTATATATTTATTTATATGTATAACCCTATATTTAACTCGACTTGTTTTAGGTGATACAAACAACCCTTAGATTTGTCTACAAAAAGCGCAATAAATTAAGAAATAAGCACCCGAGATCACAGGACATACTTAGCTGCCAAAATTTGTCGCATATATGTACATAAGTGAAAATCGCAGTGTGAAAATGGGTAAAATCGGACAACAATCACGCTTATTTCCTCAATCAACATAATTTTTTATTCCATTTGATTCATTCACTTTCCGAAAAGTGCCTTTAGGTTGTGCCAGCTTATTAATAAAAATTATGCAAATCAAACCAAAACTGTTACATCCGACAAGCTCCGTATAGATGGAAACCATATATTCCATATACCAAATATATTGATTTTCGTTATTCTGTTGAATATGTCAGTCAATGCATAAGTTACATAAGTATTAATAATTCAACTTCAAAGATGTTCTTGAATATAACTGTGCAATGTCAGCAGCCCAGATCTTTACCGCCCCCAATAAACCCTATATGATTTCCAACTTCCTACTTGACTTTAAAACGTTTACTTTGACCAAAATATGTGATATTTTAATAAATAAAGGAGAGCAGGTTTTCTTAAAAATTATGTAGTTTAGCGCTGAATATGAATATAATAAGTTACGACCTTGGTCTTAACCTCATATCCTTAAGTGGTTAGGGGTAGTCAGAGGCACAAAAAAATGAGAATTTTCAGTATTTTTTTTTACTATTGAATCCTGTTATTTTACAAAAGTAGTAATATGGCATTATTATAGAATGTGTTGACTTGAAGTCACGAAAATTTCAAAAAAAAATTTAATTTCCAAAGTTATATTTGTTTGTGTTGACCCAGTTCCAAAAACAGGTACTTACGGTGACAATCATAAGTCCTTGGAGAATTATCTAAAATCAATCGGACAAAAAAAATTAGTTTTATAAATAGATAATCCTGGGCCTGATCGAAGAATTTTGTTTTTTTTTTTTTTCAAAAATTAAAGAATGGCGGCCTCAGGAAATTTTTGTCTAAATTTTTGGGAAAAAATGAACAGTTAATTAGTCTTAAAAAATCGAAATTTTTGAGAAAAAAAATTCTTCGATCAGGCCCGAGTTTATTATGTATTCTAAAAGCTGTATAAATTTAATTAAATTAACAGTTGTCACCAGTTCAAAAAACAAAGTTTTGAGAAAAACGCGTTTAACCCTGGTCGAGACCAACGGTCTGATACACTTAGTCGAAACCAATGGTGCTTGGCTAGGCCAAGTGGTGTTTACATACATTTGTTTGGAAATACGTGTTGTATTTACGCTCATATATGTACAATATAGATACATTTTTGAAATTTCTTACTTCTCAATTTGGTTGAAATCAAATTGGCTGCCTTGTTCATGCTTGGCGTGGCAATAGCGTTCACAAAAAATGTAACATTTTCAGAAAAATTACATTTTTTCTTAACCTTTTAAAACGCTCTAGCGGCTAAAGTATTTGACCTAGATAAACATACAAACCAATTTGGACATGTAACGAACATGAAAACAGATAAATCAACCGTGCGAAGTGATAGAAACATGCCAAAGTTCATATATTTTCATACAAAATATATGGGGTCTAGCCAAGCACCATTGGTGCACTAAGGTGTAATTTTATAATATCCTTTTTTCGTCCTTTTCGATACGAAATCCTTGAATATTTTTTCTGAATTCTATAGACAATAAAATTCTAGGAAGTTACCTGGAAGCGCAAGTCGTTTGCTACACTCTAAATATACATACATATGTATTTAAATAACATTTAAAAACAAAATATGCCTGGCCAGACCCGAGGGTCTCGATGAGGGTTAAAGTTTCACGGTCGTCATCGGACGGAGTGCAAAGACGTGTTTATTGTGATCAATGCTATTCTATTTTTTTGTTTTTTTTTTTGCTTTTTATTCTTTTATTCTTTCGCAATAAAAAGCACCAATAACATAAGTGAACAAAGAATCCTCCGTTATCAGTACATCTGCCTACCTGGTGCATATGTGCTAAAATTTGCATCATGAGTAGTGACGGCGGTATTCAAGCTGTTATGGATTGGCAAAGAATTGAGACAAAAAAGACAAAAAAACGGCCTATTTACAGCTCACCAAACGTTTCAAAGAAAAAGCTATTGTTAGATCCAACACCTGGAACGTCCAACAATTCAAATCGATTTGCTTAACTTGGGATTCTTGATAGCAGAGTGGAGACAGAGAAGGATAAAGAGGAAACTGGAAATGCTGAAAAGAAAACACAAAAAGACAAAGATGAATCAACTGAGCGAAATACTACTCCCAAGCCTCCGCTAATATTGCTAAATTTGCATCACTGTTTCCAAAGAAGATTTTACATATAAGTTACAACGATATGGTCAAATACGCGTTATGATTAAATCTGTGGATTTTTATAGAAAATTTATAACAACACTTAAGAAGGCAAGGTTTTATTTCACACATATCAGTTAAAACAAGAGCGCTCTTTTAGAGTTGTAGTTAAAAATCTACATTTCTCTACACCAATTGACTCAATTAAAAGTGAAATTGAAGAGTTAGGACATAGCGTAAGGAATATTAGCAATATTAGGAGTAGCATTACTAAGAATCCATTAAATATATTTTTTATTGATCTTGAACCGAACAACAACAATGCGGAAATATTTAATCTGAAATACTTAAGCAATGCAGTTATTAAAGTAGAGCCTCCCAGAAAAGTAACTGATATAGTACAATGATTTCGATTTCAAGAATATGGACATAGCAAGACTATTGTACAAAGACATTTAGATGCGTTAAATGTTCTAGGTGCCATCCAACCACAGAGTGTCAGAAAGACAAGGATTTACCTGCCAAATGTGTTAATTGCTTACAAGATCATGCTGCTAGCTTAAGGGCTGCAAAATGTATCAAGAATTAGTTGCAAAGCAGAAGCCTAATAGTCATTTCTTTAGTCAGCAATCAAGTAAAGCTCCTCAGGAGCATAATGTTTCAACTTCTTACAGGACAAATGATTTTAACGATAGGAGAATCCGCCCAACTTATGCACAGATACTACGCGAAAATAGAAATTTAAATGACAAGGATCCCCTCGAAAGAATCGAAGCTTTATTAGCAAAACAGTTTGAATTAACAAACAATCTCCTCAACATGATATCTCTGTTAATATCAAAAATATGCAAGTAGATATTCGAATTGCTATATGGAATGCGAATGGGCTTTCCAACCACACAGAAGAAGTAAAACTTTTCCTCAAATCTAATTACATTGATCTATTTTTGATATCAGAAACTCATTTTACAAATAGGTCACACTTTAAAATTCATGGATAATATCCAATTGTTGCAAATCATCCAGATAATAGAGCTCATGGTGGCTCTGCAGTATTAATAAAAAACGTTCTTAAATATAATATCATGGAAATAATAAATAAAAACGCTATACAGGCCGCTTGCATTAATGTTTTTTGTATTTTCCACCACGATTTTGTTTCAAAGAACAAGACTATTGCAATTTTTTTAGAAATTTAGAATTTTAGAATTTAGAATTTTTTTAGAAAAAAAGATTGGCAAATCCACAGGGAAGGGAGCTATATAAACGCATAAATACCAGCAATTTTTCAACAATATCTACGGGGAAACCAACGTATTGGCCATCAGACCCCCGCAAAATACCAGATATTTTGGATTTTGCAGTTTATTTTGGAGTATAACGACATCATCTGGATATTTCTGACAACTATGACCTAAGCTCAGACCATTCGCCTATTATAATTACTTATGGCACTGCTCTTCCAGCACTCTCAAATAAATATAAAATTGTCACACCTAGGACAAATGTTTTGATATTTCAAGATTGGACAGATGCCAAACTAAATACAAAAATTTCTCTCAAAACTGATTTTGAAGTGGATACGGCTGTGGAAACATTTACAAACATCATTCATGAAGGAGGTATGAGGAGTACTGCACCAGCCAAAACTACGGCAGCGAATACTGTTTTTATATCAGCTGAGCTTAGGAACCTTATAAGTAACAAGCGGAAGCTTCGGAAAATTTGGCAAACCAGTAGGTGTCCAATAGATAAAACAAGGTACAATACAGCATCAAACCAACTTAATAAACGCTTACATGAAATAAGAAATGAAGCAACTGCAAAGTTTCTCAAAAGTCTGGATCCTAACGCGAAAGACTACGAATACAGTCTTTGGAGAGCTACCAAATATTTAAAGCGACCTACAAAGCGAAATGTTACAATACGTAATTATAACGGAGATTGGTGTAAAACTGCCATAGATAAGGTTGAAGCATTTGCACAACATTTATACTCAACGTTTCAACCAAATTCAAATCTTGCTCCTGAAGATACTAAAATAAAACAGTTCCTGGATGTAGCTTGTCAAATGTGTCTTCCAATTCGTAAAATAACTGTTTCTGAAATTAAAGAAGAATTCGCCAAACTGAACCAAAAAAAGTCACCAGGCTACGATAAAATTGACGGAAGAGTTACGAAAATTCTCCCTCAAAAGAGTATTATATTTTTATCACTAATTTATAATGCAATTTTGAGGTTACATCACTTTTCTACACAATGGAAATGTGCGAAGGTTATAATGATTCCAAAACCAATATAATACCGGTACATCAGTTTCGGTTTAGGAGAGGTCATGGGACTCCAAAACAATGTCATCGTATAGTGAATATAATTACAAATGGTTTCAAGAAAAAGCTGTATTCTGCGGCAGTATTTCTTGATATACAAAAAGCATTTGACCGAGTCTGGCATCCAGGCTTGTTATATAAACTGAAAAAACTACTTCCTGCTCCATTTTTCTTTTATTGAAATCATATCTAAACAATCGGCACTTTTATGTTCAAATGGAAGGAGAAACGTCAAAACTATACAGTATCCGTGCTGGTGTCCCATATCGCAGTGTTCTGGGACCTGTCCTTTACACAATATTCACTGCTGATCTTCCTGTTGTCGGTGATGTTCAAGTAGCCACTTACGCTGATGATACAGCTATAATTGCATCCACAAATACTGCGGTAGAAGTAACTCAAGTTATTCAAAATGAAATAATAGAAATTGAGCGATGGCTTAAGAAATGGAAAATAAAGGTTAATGCTGAGAAATCGAAACACGTCATATTTGCTCTGAGAAGAGGAGATTGACCGCCGGTATTTTTAAATAATACACAAATTCGACATAGTGATTCCGCAAATTATCTCGGACTCGATATAAATCGAAGAGTAACTTGGGAAAGCCACATTAAAAGTTTGAGAGAGAAACTCAATATAAAAACAAAAAAAATGAATTGGCTTCTTGGGCGAAAATCACAGCTCAGTTTGGAGAACAAAGCTCGACTTTATAAGGCTATCTTGAAGCCTATGTGGACCTATTTCTATTGAAATCCTTCAACGATATCAGTCCATTATTCTTAGACTTTTTTGTTTGTGGCTAATGATCAAATACACAAAGATTTAAATATTAAATACGTTAAAGAAGAAATAAAAAGTATAAGCGCAGGGTATGTTGAGAAGCTACATGGTCATGAAAGTTTTCTGGCAATAACTCTACTGGATAATAGCGATACAACTCGAAGGCTTAAAAGAAATCACGTTTTAGATTTACCTTTTAGAGATTAAGCTTTGTAAATATTGTAAATAAACTCTTAATTATAGAATTTTGAGTATAATAGCTGTTCTCACTGGAGTTCAACTATTTATGTTATAATATTATATTTTTTTTTTAATTAATTTACTTATTGTCTAATCGATAGATTGTAAATAAATAAATCCAAACAAAAACAAAAAAAAACTTTCTTTTTAGGCGCAATTTCCCCACCCAAATATATATTAGGAGAAATCTAACTACTTGCATATACATACATACATAGATACAATACAAGAACTTTAAAGTTATATGTATATATTAGCTTTAACGTACATTGGCTCTCTTTTATACCATATATTTTCCCATTGGCTCTAACAACTGCTCAGTTCTGTTATTTTCCTGCCCCTGATGTTAAGTGGTGAAACACGCTAATAATTTTCTGTTGTGAAACACGCTCATCCAAAACAGTAAATATCCCAAAAGTGAAATATCCCTAAATTCTCGTACTAGATTAGCATAAAAGTATACCCCGAAATTGGTGAACGTTTCATCTGGTAGTTGCCACATATTTATTTTTACTAACTATTGGCTAACTAACTCACCATTACTTACGAATAATCCCTTATACAATAATCATATAATATATAGCTGTATTATGCTTCGTGCCCCGCCCCCAGGAGGGGGTCAGGAAATACCAGCAAGCCAACCGAAAAAATTAGTTTCTGAAATAGATGAGTTGAAACAAAAATTGAAAGAATTAGAACAATTATACGAACAAATAAAAAGTGAAAATCAAAAGCTTAAAGAACAAAATAATCGCCCACGTCGTAACGTCGAACGTCGTAAATAAACACAAGTGGACTCTTGTCAATTACTGCAATATATTTCCCGCCGAGATACAAAATCCTCGTTGAAAAATATAAAGAACTTCTCAATAGGCACCCACACAAATTTATTATGGGAGGCAACTTTAACGATAAGCATGTTTACTGGGGTTCGCGCCTAACGACAGCTAAAGGGCGAGACTTGTTCCAAGCAGTTTAAGAAACCGGGTGTGAGTTTGTATCGACCGGAACACCAACTTACTGGCCAACGGACACCAACAAAATACAAGATGTTAGACTTTCTTATAACCAGGAAGATATCTCAAAATTTCATAGAAATAGAGGGTGGGTTAGATCTAAGCTCTAATCACTCCTCATTATATTTGACACTAAGTGAAACAGTCATTAAAAGAGATCTTAGTCTGAAGCTATACAATAAAAATACGGGCTGGACTTCATTTAAACAAATACTTCAGATTAAAATAAAGTGTCCGAAAATGACAACAATTGAACAACTAAAGTTAGATGTTAACACATTTACGAAAGAAATTCAACAAGCAGCTTGGGATAATACTCCGGAGATAAAGCGGAAAATTATAGGTTCAAATTACCCTAAAGAAATAAAAATCCTTCTAATTAAGAAAAGAAAGTTACGACGAAATGGCAACAAACCCGCTCACCACTCGACAAAACCAACCTTAATAAGACAGCAGCTGAATTAAAACGAGAAATCGCTCATATTAAGAATCAGTCAATTAATAAATATTTATCTCAACTATCCGCTGACAAGAAAGATGATTACTCGCCCTGGAAAAGTACAAAGTATCTGAAACGTCCAACAAGTCACGTTGCACCACTAAAAGTTGCTTCCAATACATGGGCTAGAAGTAATTGTGGTAAGGCTAATGCATTTGCAAAACACCTAGCTGAAGCCTTTCGTCCAAACGAGGATAGTAAAATCGCGTTCCTCAGGAGTATTCAACAGGATCAGGCAACAATCCCAGCAATCACCATTTGTGAACTTAAAAGTGAAATTAAAAAGCTTAAAGTTAAAAAAGCGGCTGGCTTCGATTTAATTACAGCTGAAGTGTTAAAGCAGTTACCATACAAATGTTTACGGAAGCTCACCTATCTTTTCAATACAGCAATCCGTTTGACGCATTTTTCAAGCCTTTGGAAAGTTGCCGAAGTTGCTATGGTTCTTAAGCCAGGCCAGCCTTTGGCATAACGCTCGATGCTAGATTACGTTGGAAAGAGCATATTAAAATAAAAAGGGTTGAACTTAATCTGAAATTATCGAAAATGAAATGGTTAATTGGGCGAAGGTCAAACCTGTCCATACACAACAAATTATTTATAAACAAATAATTAAGCCCGTATGGTTATATGGTGCGCAACTGTGGGGATGTGCCAATGATAACAGTATTAATATTATGCAACGTTTTCAAAACAAGGTGCTAAGAGGCATTGTAAATGCTCCTTGGCACTTGGAGTCAGGCAGATGCCCACTACAAAAGACTTAATGCACATGTCAAAGAGAAGGCGAGAAATCTTCTTTTAGACACATAGTTAAGTTGGAAGCTAAAATAGAAAGGAATTAATTATATACCAAATATATATGAATATTACTATTAATTTCTATGTAATTTGTTTTTAAGTTATTCAAATCACACTGCTCGTTAGTATCTGAAACTAGTTGTATTGATATCAAACATTGTTAAAGCTTTAAAAATGTTTGTCATGGAGGCATCTCGAGACGGATGGCTGATCTTTCCTTTTGATTATATATTTGTGGCAGCTCTACTCTCGGATGTGGAGTAGATGCAATTGGTTTTATTGGCTTTAGTTGATCGGAGATCATAGCTTTTGGTTCTTCGTACTGGTATTGCGTAAGCCGATCATTTCAAATTTTGTGGTAAATCTGAATCGCCAGAATCTACTATGGCGTCAAAAGCCGTGTAATAGCCTGTTTTGAGCGTGTAGGTCTGCAAGTGTATTTTGATTTTTGTCGTTATTCTTTCATTTTGCTCCAACTCCATATTTTTGAGTTGGAAATCGTATTCATTTTTTTTTCTTTTCATTTTCGTTTCTGTTTGCTTCAACTTCTTTCATCCAATTGAAATTTTCTTTCAAATTGAAGCTGTTTTTCTCTGAAGCTCATTCGTTCAGCTTTTAATATAGCCAGTGTATCAATGGCAGTGTGTTGGTGTTTGGCCTTAATTTGTTTTGTAAACGGGTTGGCCGCAGATAAGCTAGATGCCAATTCCGAAATGTCTTCCTGCGCTTCGGGGTCTTCCAAATTATCCACAATATTTTGCAGAGAGTCGAGTTCCATTGCGGAGGAGCTCATTACCACCACCTCGGCTTCCCTCTCCGTAGCAAAAATGTCCGCTAATTGTTTGTAATGCGGACAACTTTTAAGCACTTTTTCTGTAATTAAGCAAATCATTGATTACAATTTAATTCCAAAGTGGATATTAAAATATATATAATACTAGCTGACCCCGCAGTCGTTGTCCTGCGTGAAATTATGTGTTTAGAAATGAAAAAGTTGAATTTATCATTTCACTTTTTTCAATGTATCGCAGCTTGATTATGGTTTCTGTTCCGGTGTATAGAAAAGATGGTTTTCCAACTCGTGAGCAGGCCACTTATATCTGGCCGAGTGAAAAACATAGCATTTCCAAATGTATACCATACAATATGCGACTATCCTTGTGTCTCAAATGCAATTTTCACTGGAAACTGAATACGTTTGAACTGAAATGGCAAATCGTTAGAACTCAGAGGAATTCGTAGAATCAAGCATTCTGTCCCTTGGTATTCGACAGCTGCGTCACAATCAGTCAGGTTCCATTACACAGTTTCGGCGCCTGAAGATTGTGGAACATAATAACGACAGATCCAACTTTGAGACGCAAATGATGCGGTGGCATATCAAGCCTATTCAAAGAATTTAGAAATTCCACGATCGATCAATTTGTATGAGCGCAAGTCTCCCGGAATTTGACTTTGAATCTTCCAGTTTAAGTCAACAACATCGGTATTTTTGGCAGCTAACATTGCGCGTGCACTTAAGGAATTGTAGTTACGATAATTTGTCCAATGTCCGAATATTCATGATGAGTTCATCTTTGGTGAATTGGTAAAGGGAAGATGGAATTGATATCAAACCACCGGAAGTATCAACCGGATTTTACCCATTTCCAATTCTTAGCGAATACGATGTAAAATGTCTTCGGCAATGTCATTTTTGTTCGTATTCCATAATTGACGCTAATTTGATGGCTGATCATCGCGAAAAGTGTGCGAACTTCATTCCAGTGATTATCATGTTCCAGCAATTGTAATTGTAATTGTATGTATAATATATAGATATTTCCGAATAGAGCAAGTTCTCGCAAACGGTTCACTGACGAAAGTTGAGAAAAAACTCGTAAATGTTAATTTTGTTGCTGGGGGTGTTTTCTCTGTCTGTACTGTATTCTCTGTGTTGAAATAGACTATTTGGTCATTCTCCAAATTAACTGCGAGACGCACAACAGTCGGAAAACGTTCATGAATCGCAAAAGTAAACATCATACAAAGCGTTTTATTGCAGTTCACGTATCGACCGTATCGTTCAAGATCAGTAACCGCCATGTTGCTTCCTTTGGTGACGTATTTACACACGTATTTTATCGATTACACCAAACTGCAATATGCAACATTGACATGACTTTTGAATGTGAATTAGACAACAGTGGCGAATATGGTACGATCCATATGTTGTCGACTTCGATGTGTTGTTAACTTCGATATTCACGCCTCTAAATTGAATGCTAAATGTTCTGTCATTGTCATCTGATGAGCGACGCTGATACATTGGATATCCATCCTTTCTAGTTTGTGTTTCCGAAAGAAAAGCACCTGGATAGTGTTTCGTACATTTATTGTCAGACATACAAACCGAAGTGGTATTGTGATGTCCGTAAGGTACATGAACCATATTGGTTTCGTATAATTCTGCTTCTATCTCTGGATGTGCGTGCGGCAAACCTCTCTTTTGCCACTCAACAGAGTACATCCAGCATCTAACAGCACCACATATACATAAGTTGCTTTAAGATAAAGTTTACAAAACATCGCAACTGTTGTTTGAAAAGTTGTCCTCTGATATCGTGACGATCGCTTGCTGATTGCCCGCGATCCATAATTTCATTCGTATGTCATCGCATCCTGGGAATACTCGGTCATGTGCCATGGGCTGTCAATATACATACTTATGTTGATGCCAAAACGAACGGGACCTCTTCGTGGCATCGTAACAAATTTCAATCTGTAATTGAGCACTTTGTGTGAAACACACATAACGTTTTCACGGAATAAATTTCAATAAATTTTTTTTGAATAACCGGAATAAAGAAAGCAAACGACAAATTTGACAATTGAAAAACAAAAGGGTAAAAGTTGAAAAAAAAATGTTGTATGAAAAAAAGTTATTTTTTTGGAATTGTCCAACTTTCCGACTTTTCCTCACAAAAAGCATACGGCTATTTTATTTCTAAACTTTCCTCGATCCACAGCGAAATGAAAATTTCATCAAGATTGGTTCAGCTGTTCTCGAGCATTAGCGTTACTAACAGCATTCATTCGTTTGTATGGGAAAAAGAAAAGGGCTCTTTTTAAGGGTTTTCCGGCAATTATTCGAATTTTTTTTGAGCTTCAACGAACATTTTAAAAAAAGAATTGGCAAAATTGGTCCAGGCGTTTTTGAGTTATGCGCCAGCATTTAAAATCATGTTCATTTTTATTTCCTTTTTAAAATCGTATTTAAAAATTTATTTTCTTCATATTTTTTTTTTTCGGAAAATTTTCCAGAATTTTCTTAAGTATTCTCCTTGTTTGGGCAGAGACCTGTCCGAATTGGTGGTAATCACCGAAATCGGTCCAGGCGTTCTCCAGTTATAAGCGTAGTCACTAACGTCACTTTCTTTTATATACATAAGTATATGTATATGTATATGTACCCATCACTGTCAGCTCCACATCGCGAGTGTTCTGCCGATTTCATTTGGTTCTTTAAATAGCGAACCTTACGTTTTATAATGCTCCATGTCGCTTCAATTTTAGTTACTGCAAGCCACTTACTATAATAGATTTTCGCTGTTGGTTTCTGAAATTAAAGGAGATGTAATTAAATCAAAATAAATTACTAATGTGTCGGTGTTCCTGCATATAGCAAATCACTGTTTTAATTTTGGCTTCCGTCCATTTTTTCACCTCCTTTTCTCGCCGGCGCTTTCGTATTTGTGTAGACACTAAAATTGGATAATAAATAAATGACAAAAAATGTATATTTATTTTGCACTTTTTGATTCTTACTTACTTTGATGATTTTTGACGCTTTTTATTCCGTTTTTAATTTGCTGATTGTAAACAAGAAATAGCAGTGTTTCCAATAAGAAATTCTAAATGGAAATGCAATTCGCTTAGTTTTATTCATCTTTTTTTTTGCAGCCATTTAGACTTTCTAACATTGGAAATATGTAAACAACCACATAATCTGTAAACAAGCGCCACCTTATCGTGAACAGCCTAAGTATCTAATAGAAGCGATAAAGTATAATAAATTTAATTATAAGAGTTTTTTCAGATTATATCGGTGGAAAACGTATATTTTATTATTATCGTTTTGTATTTAATTGCAATGATATTATTTTTATTTTTGAATATATATTTGAATTGTTAATTACTATTAAAAACCGCGCTTTTTATTTATTAAAATATTTGATGTCCGAATAATTTGTATTTAGGTAAAATGCGCTATTGACATAAGTATGCACAAATTGTTTCCATGATTTTATGATTATGTTTTTGTTCTTAAGAAATCGAGAGCTCGTTAGAGAGATCAATTCGCTTTTTGTACGCAATCCTACTTTTTTTGTTTGTCAAAAAACAAGAAGTATTGTCGGATAATTGCCAATGTGGACTTTGAATATATGTACATTTGTATACGAATATGTATGCAAATATACTATATAGTTCAATTATTTATTTATGTTGAGCTGAGTTTTTGTTTATTTGTTAGATTTGAATAAATTAAGTATTTGTTTTTATAATTTATATTACTGGTAATTTCACCTGATCTTTTTAATTATTTTCCACATGATAGCCTTTTTTTTTTAATAATTTTCCACAAGTTTAATGTCTAGTTGACCCAATGTTTATAGGGTATAGCCTAGGCAGTTAGTATGCCGTATGTTTGTATGTAAGCGTGTTTATATTATTTCGCAGTAGAGAGAGGGCGCGAAAAAGGAATAGAAAAAAATATGTGTTATCCGTTCTCCTTCCTTGTATTTGTAAATATGTAATTTTTATAAATATAGCAATACAATCACACTTGTTAGGTAAATAAATGGGATATGCTTCTACAAACGTTTACTTTGTGTATGGTATTTTAATATGCATATACATATGTGAGTTTGCATTTATTTTTATTTGTTTTTCTCTCTATTTGTGTTTTCTTTGTATCTCATAATTTGCCTCTGCTTATTTCTTTATTTCAATCCTGCTTACTGTTTTATAAAAATATTGCCCAAAAATGTTTGGAAGTAAATACTTGGAATAATTAGTGTTGCTGGAAAAAGTGTGTTTGAATACACAAACCTAAGCATAAATGGCATTAAGTTTAGTTGTTAACTTTACCGAACTGTTTTCAGGTTTATTACAGATATTACATTTAGATTTGTAATTTTTACATTCATACATATATGCAGTATATATTAATATGTATATGAAATAAATACGCTCATTTTGGGTTTTGTAGGGTATAACATATGAATCTCCTTCCTTTTGAATTCTTCTAGCTGTATTGTTGTTTAACAATTTGGTATTTAGATTCACGCCCGTTGTTTTTTTTGTTTTTGTTTGTATTTAAGTTTTGTATTTTTTTTATATTTTGGTTCGCGCCCGATTGTATGTTGTTTTTTTGCTGGTTAAACTGTGGAATATGTATTTACACTTACATATATCTATGTGTGTTTGTCACATCACTCTTTTCTCTTTTGTGATTTTTTGTTGTTGTTTAGAATATGTTATATATATTTTTGTTTTTCATCACTTCACTTTTTCACTCCACCCATCGTGAGTGTATGTATGACTGTATGTGTATATATTTTATATATTTTAAATGTACTGCACTGCACTTTCTGTTATTTCTTTTTTTGTTTCTAATATATATAAATATTTTTTTTTAATAATTATTATTATTTTATATATATGTTATTATAAATACCCTTAGTTGCTTTTCTTTTCTTAAAAATCCATCGTGCCTGTCTCTATGGCTCGAATGACCATGATTAAACGGAGGCAAGAAAAAATGCTCGTTTTTTATTTTGCATAAGTTAATTTTAATTTACAAAGGTAATTTTGTTGCTTTACAATTAATCACAAAGTATGAAAAAAAGCTAAATGTACTCGCTACGTGCGAATGTACGATTGAAATCCACGGCAAGCGGACAAGTACTGGCAGTCACATTTATGTCAAATTTCATGTCAAAATATTCATTAGTGTTTGCGATACGTGTCGTTTTGAGAGCTGCTAAAAGTGAGTTTTTCGTTTTTTGCGATGCCGAAATTTGCTGAGCAAAGAATTTGCATTAAAATTTGTTTACGGAATCAATTTTCTGCTGCGGATACGTTGAGGATGGTGCAGAAAGCCTTTGGTGATGAGGATATGTCTAAAAAAATGTTTACAAGTGATATAGTGAGTTCCCAGACGAAGAGCGTCCAGGGCGACCATTTTTTTTATTTATTTATTTTTTTTTTTTATAGTAGGGGGAAGCATCGAAAGCCGGAGTGCGGAACTTTAATCCGCTAAACCTAACCTACTCCCAACTCAAGACTCTCCCACGGGACCACCGATTAAGTATTACTTCGTGGGAGGGACAGGACATTTAAGTCTCATCTATTGTGCGGACTGACGGACGCCTAATTTGTTCAAAAAGTCTCAGTTGTGTCATTATGGATGCTGACGCTTCGCTGACAGCTTTCCATTTATCAGTCGACTGACACATGAGTGTCGTCAAATTATTGACTGTAAAACTACCACCGAGTGTGGTTTTTAGCTTTTCCCTTGTATTCGAAAATCGAGGGCAATAAAATAGTACATGTTCCGAGTCTTCTATATACTCTGTACACGTCGGACAGTTCGGACTAATGTCATTGTGGAATCTGAAAAGGTAGCTTCTAAAGCATCCATGTCCACTAAGTATTTGGGTCAGATGGTAATCTAGATCCCCATGGCGTCTCTCTATCCACGAGTGGATGTCCGGTATAAGTCGATGAGTCCAACGCCCTTTGGTTGAGGAATTCCACCGCTCCTGCCACATTTTAGTGCTCTTGTTTCTCTCCTCTGTCCTTGCCAATTCTGTTTTAGGCGTTGAAAGCTGATATAAACGCTCGAGTTCATCTCCCTGGATGTCAATGGGCGGCATGCTGGCTAATACTTCAGCAGCGTCGGTTGATATAGTCCGGAAAGCACTTATTACCCGAATTGCAGAAAGCCTATGCACTGTAATTATTTGTTTAGCATAAGATTTTATATCCATTGCCTGTATCCATACTGGTGCTGCATAAAGTATTACGGAACTCATTGCCTTCGCTATTAAGAATCGCCGGCTGGAACGCACACAGCCTCTATTGGTCATCATTCTTGATAGGGCATTATAAATTTTGTTTGCCTTCGCGGAAGAATACTCCAGGTGTTCTTTAAATTTTAATTTGGAATCCAATATTACTCCCAGATACTTCAGTTGCGGCTGCGAAGTAATCTCGCATTCCCCTATGGTGAGCTCTATTCGTTCTTCTAACTTCCTAGTGCTTATGAGTAAAACTTCTGTTTTTTCCTCCGCCAGTTTCAGACTCACAGAAGAGAACCATTGGCGTAGGCCATTTAAGCACTCGTTACATTTATTTTTCAGGTCGGCTAAATGTTTGGCCACTGCTACGACCATGAGATCATCCGCATAAGCTACTAGTTTAACGTCTGCTGGTTGCTGTCTTCTTAGCACCCCGTCATACATAAGGTTCCATAATAGTGGGCCTAACACTGACCCTTGGGGTACTCCACTCGAGATAGAGTAGCTCTTGGTGCCTTCGTCCGTATCAAAATCAGCCTTCTGTTTTTAAAATAGCTCATTATTATGTTTATGAGGTATTCAGGGCCCGTATTTCATCCAGGGCTTTGATTATGTCTGCCCATTTTGCCGAGTTGAACGCATTCTTGACATCCAGGGTAATCAGCGCGTATGACTTTTTTGTGCCATTTTTCCATCGTTTGTCACTTACTGCACATTTCGCAGTTTCGACGACTTCTCGTAGTGTGTCAAAAGTGGTTAGCTTTTTTATAAAGCGAAGCTGGATTGCTAACTCCAAGCGGTTTCGTGTTATATTTTCGTACACTTTACCCATTGTGCCGAGCATACACAGGGGTTGGTACGATGAAGGTTCTTCATATGGTTTCTTTGGTTTTGGGAGCAGAACCAAACGCTGTACTTTCCAAGAGTCGGGAAATACCTCTTCCTTTATACAAGCGTTGTACATTTTAGCGAATACTAGAGGTTTTGAGCTTATGGCTTCCTTCAGAGCTCTGTTTGGTATGCCATCCAATCCGGGCGCTTTGGTGTTTTTGATTTTCTTTACTATTGCCAGTAGTTCGTCTTCCGTGACTAACGGGGGTGATTCTGCAGCTTCGTTACGTCGCTTGACATATGAAATTCGGTCATGTTTCGGGAATAATGTTCCGACGACTTTTCCCATAAAAGAGGCGTCTTTAGGTTGCTGCTGCTTGTTTTTAAATCTGGACATACAGATTTTGTAAGCAGTACCCCAAGGGTCAATGTTTGCTTCCTCGCATAGCTTTTCAAAACATGATTTTTTGCTTCGGGCAATTGCCGACTTAAGAAGCTTCTTGTGGCTTTTAAATTCTGCCCTAAGACGATTTTCGTTCGTTTCGCCACGGTTACGCTGCAGACGCCGTCTAGCTGAGTGGCAAAGCTTTCTCAGCGTGGAAATTTCCTCATTCCACCAATATACAGGCCGCCGCTTGTTGTGATGTGATGTTCTGCGCATTGTTGCATCGCATGCTGCGATCAGTTCTTTTCGAACTGCTGCCACCAATTGGGTGGCGCTGTCACCTGATGCCTTTGATGCGCTCCAGACTAGCTCAAACAGGTCTGGGTCGAACTCTTGTTGCTTCCAGCTTCGCTTTCGGGAGGTGTCTCTGCTGAGAAGTTCCTGCTCTCGGGAGTACGAGATTTGTGCTATAATTGCCATATGATCGCTGTTTGTGTATATGTCAGACACCGCCCACTTAATGTGCCTACTCAGCGAATCGTTTGCAAACATAATGTCAATTATTGATCCTTTATTGCCTTTTTGGTAAGTGTTTCGAGTTCCGGTGTTCATTATTGTTAAGTGCGTTTGACTCAGATATTCATGAATTAGCCGCCCGCGGTGGTTTGTGCATCTGCTGCCCCATGCACTTGACCAAGCATTAAAATCACCCGCTATTATGATAGGTGTTTTTCCTCTGGTTTCTAAAGACAGCCTTAAGAGGAAATCTTCGAATTCTGTGATAGCTGCACTGGGACGGGCATAGCAACTTACAAAATAAATCCCCTGAATATTCGCCCATGTAAAGCAATTGTGGGCTTCTCTGGAGCAGGTCTTAAAAGGTTGCCCTTTACAGGACCATATTGCTGCCTTGCCAGATTTGTCTGCAATCCATGTGCTTTCCGGACGCTGGGAGTATTGTTCACTTAGCATGGCGACATCGATGTTCTCCTCTATGATTGTCTGATCTAGCAGGTCTTGTGCTGCTGCGCAATGATTTAGATTCAGTTGTAGTATCCTCATTTACTTAGAGATTTCGTCATCTCGAGGTACTTTGGGCAAGTCGTACTCAATACAGAGTGCTCCCCTTTGCAGAGCATGCAGCTCGGAACGTTTGTACACGATTTTGCCACGTGTCCTGCGGTTCCACAGCGTGTGCATAGGGAAGATCTGTCTGTCAAACTGCAGCATTTACGGGCCATGTGACCCAGATGGAAACACTTATAACACCTGGGAATAGGCGAGTATTCTCGAAGGCGACAGATCGACCACCCAATCTTTATTTTTCCCAGTTTGAGTGCGGCCTTAGCATCTTGAGCGCGCATATATACAAGTGCTATTTGTGTGCCACTACGCGTTTTTCGCAGACTTTTGACATTTGCTATCTCTAGATTTTGGATTCCACACTCCCTTTTCAGTGCTGAGCAGATTTCTTCGGGCGTTGTTATTTCGTCCAGGTCTTTGCATACAATCGTAACGTTGTGGGTTTTAGGCTGTATCATAGCCATTTCTCCAACTACTCCTTCCAGGGCGCTTTGGAAAGATTCGGCTTTCGTGTCTGCTCCATTTTTTAGTTCTAGAAGCAGGTCCCCTTTAAGTGTTTTTCGAACATAGGTTACGTTCGAACCCAGCTCCTCTAGTCCGCTGTCACTTTTTATTTTTCGCAGAATATCTGCATACGACGCCCCTTCTTTCTTCGTAATAATGATAGCATCCGGTTTTGTTTTAATTTTCTTCTCCATCGGTTTCCTCTTTTTAACCACGTCTACCCATCTCTCATTTGAATTTTGAAGAGTCGTGGTATCCTTTTGGGTGGTTTTTGCGACTCCACTATATGATAGTTGCTCCTTTTCATTTACGTTTTTGGCTTTTTTGTGGGTGGTAAAAGCCTGTTGCCTCTCGCAATCGTTTTGGGGTGTTATCATCTCTACCAATAGGAACTTGAGATGATTTTCCTGCTAACACTCTTCTCGGTGGGTTTTCCACTTTTTCAGCTTTGGCGTGTAATGTCACAATGTTACTCAAAAGTTCGCGCATAGCCTGGTTAATATGCTGCTAGCCGTTTCTCCGTTTTGCGATTCCTCGGGTTTAGCGCGTTTGCTTACATGATCGGCAGTATCATATTGCTTATTTGGTCCAGCAGCGGCGGACTCCTCGTTTTTTCCATTAGGCGGCGTTCTCGTTATTTTGGAAATCCTTCGGAAAGGATTATCCGGTGTTCGCCCCATACTATTTTCAGAGGCCATGCCTCCGAAAAAAACAAATAGTCTGGGAACACCTGTCGCTGTGTATGTTCAGTCCCTAGCCTTACTGCTTAACTAAAAACAAGACGGTTGGCAATCCCAGAACAGAACCATCAACATCAAAGATTTGGTGTTGAAAAACCGTCGATTAACAATTAGAGACCTTGCTGATGAAGTTGACATATCGAAAGGAATTTTTTTGGAAAAAAGGCGTCGCGTTGAAGTGTGTGAAGCGATGCTTTCTGACTACCAGGGTGTCATTAAATGCATTATAACTGGCGATGAGACTTGGATCTATGCTTACGACCCCGAAACAACCGATAAATCGAGCGAATATCGTGCCAAAAGAGAGCCGAGACCAAAAAAATCGCGCCAAAGTCGCTTAAAAATCAAGGTCATGTTGACTGTTTTCTTCGATTATTGTGGTGTTGTGCATTATGAATTCCTTCCAACCGGTCAAGCAGTCAACAAGGAATATTATTTGAACGTTATGCGTCGTTTGCGTAACGCTATCCGCCTAAAAAGGCCGGAATTGTGGAAAGACAATTCTTGGTTTTTACACCACGATAATGCACCATTACATACTGACCTCAATTTAATTTTAATTTTTTTTTATTTTGCCCCTTGTTTTTTTTTACATCAATTTTGTCATAATATTGTAAAAAATTATAAAAAATTATAGGGACGATGGCCAGGCGTTTTGTGAACATTGAAAGAAAATTAAGCAAATCGGTTGAGTAGTTCGACCGGAATCATATCCGCCAGTTTAAAAAAGTGTGTTTTGAGAAAAAAAGTTTAAAGTTTAAAGTGTGCACTCCGAGCGCTCCGAACGTCGAGCGGTATTATAATTTTTGGGCCTTTTTCGAAACCTTCTAATGGTAAAGTGGGTTTTTACATTAATTCTAAGGGTATAAGGGAATAGAAAATGCTAAAGAAAAATATATATATATATAATTTTTTTAAATATTATCCTACTGACTCCTTAAATACGCTTGAAGAGGCATAAAGTGAGTTGTATCGACTCCATTTATTATTTCAAAATTTATATTTCTTTGCATATACTATGTAAGTATGTTAAAAGTTACAGCTCATCTTTGTAAGAACTGTAAACTGTGCTATTGTTCTAGTAGAACGTTTGATACTAGTTTAAACTTACGGTTAATTTTCGGGAAACCGAAAACAGTTTGGTAAACTATACACATCCACATATGTATATGTATATATATGTAATATAAAAAGCCTACTTATGCTTACTCTTAAGTATCCAAACACAACAAAAAAAATTTAACAAAAAAAATTTTCAGTTATATATTTGACCACATTTTCCGGCAATACACCTTATCACTACATAGTATAAAACAAAGTTGCTATTTCTGTCCCTATGTTTACTTAAATCTTTAAAACTACGCAACGGATTTTGATGCGGTTACATTGCAAACGCAGGCTGAAACCTACAAGATTTATCAAAAGAATGCACGAATTATTGTACACATTGAAAAGGAGTACAGAAAACTCCGCGATAGTACATATATGTCTATATCTTATTTATATCCCACAATAACATTTTTTTGTCATTTACTTTTTACGACAAATAATGGCTAATTTTTGAAGCAATTTTAATACAGCATTAATCTTTATCCAAATTAATACCTCAAATACGTTGTTGATTTAAATAGGTCTATATGGCTCTTTACAGCATATGATTTAAATGAATATTTTCGAAGATATTTCATATTTTTAGTAAAAATTGCGGGACGTAGAGTTTGCGGCGGACAGGGCGGCGGCAGCGTACCTATAAATAGCGCGTCGGAGGCCGAGGTTCTTCCTATAGCACTTTGAATTTAGCAGTGATCGGACGCTTTTATTATCGGAGCTCTCTAGCGAGGAAAATATCATATCTACACATACATGTATATAAAAGAAATTCGCGTAAGTTTCACTATTTATATCTCAAGAACGGCTGAAACGATGTAGCTTAGAACCAGAGGACGGACATTTTATTACTTCAAAAAAAGAAAGAAATAAGTAAAAAATAACAACACAAATCTAATGCGGGAGAACACTAACTTTCGTATGCAAGCGTACTTAGTATATGGGTTATACTGTTGGCATTATTTTAATATTACAACAAAAAAGGCATTGTTTTTCGTCGTCAAGGTATTGCGCATACTTTGCCAAATTATATCATAACAAACCAAACGCGACATCTTACATAAAAAATAGCGGAATATTTGCAGTGTTGATAAACAGGTCTATTATAATTTGAGATATACAAAAATATTTTCGAAGCATTGCAGAGAACACTGCAATATTTAAATGATGTAGAATATACGTATAATTTCAAACTCATCCTTCTTCAAATATAATACAGTTGCTAAATATTCGGAATGGTAGAATAGAACTGCAGCCTAATACGCAGTGTAATGGATCATAACTGGCTCAGTAATGAGGCGAGGAATATTATATCTCGTGCATCCCAAAAGACTGATGCGATTGAGGTCTGGTTCATAATGTGGAGTCCATTAGGCTGACTGTTTATTGGACTCGAGTGAAATGATGAAGCCTTTTTTCTATTGTCATGCATCGACACTTCGGTTTTATTACAATTAAAGAGAACTCAAACACTCCAAAGAATCAGCAAGTAGTTTTTATTGGATTATGAACTTGCAAGGCATCCACTTTGACCAGAGCTTTCGCCCCTTTGGGCCTTCATTGTTCTCGGTGCTCTAGGCGCTTGTCTCTTTCCAACCTAGCAAATCTTCTTATTGTAAACTAACACAAGTTGCTTCACCCATAAGTCTACGTATCATTAACTAATAGTTCCTCAGTTGCCAAATTTGCATACGTATCATTGCATTGTACCATCTATGTAAGTATTGGCCACAGTGAAGCGTGGATGGATCCTCCAGTACTCAATAAAGTATAAGCAGGATTGCGCAAATAGTAAGTTTGGGCAATTTAGAAAAATAAAAGTCATAAAGAAAAGGAAAAGGAAATGAACAAAAAACAGCAAACATGCACGATACTCATTACATTCATTCATTCACTCATTATAATCTAGGGATCAAAATAAGATACTTTGCCGAAGGAACCATACCTCTAAAACGAATTTTGATGTCCCCCAATTTGGGTCGAACCTTTGGGTAGGGGCAAATTTTGAAAAATCCCACTTTGTCCCATTTAGAGTGCTCCAATCGAGTCCAAATGTATGACCGACCCCCACTAACTTTGGCCGGCCGATCCACCCATGCCAGTGGCACACCCCCTGGAACTCCCCTAGGGGGTTCCCCGTAGGGTTTCGGTTGTTAAATAAAACTCAGCTCTGGTTGCCCAGAGCTCCTTTATTTATAGCTTTCCTTATCCTAATTTATATATGCACCACATGCTGAGTGCATACACACATCTTAACACTAATCTACTGTACATACCGACAGTATGTACACATATGTATCTTAAGCATAAGTGTTTTCAAGTGCATACACAATTGTCTATTGTTAGTTTAAGATCATTTGCGATTTTCAGGGCAAACATAATTGTCTATTGTTAGTTTAGGATCATTTGCGATCTCAAGGGCAAACACAATTGTCTATTGTTAGTTTAAGATCATCACTTAAATTAAGTTTTTTCATTTACATATGTTCTGATTAAATAAATTTCTTAAGAGAAAAAATAGATATTATTATAAATAAATAAATAAAAATAAAGAAAAAACACCAAAAATGGTGATTTTTTGAAATGATTGTATAGGGAACCCCCCAGGGGAGTTCCAGGGGGTGTGCCACTGGCATGCTTGGATCGGCCGTCCAAAGTTAGTGGGGGTCGGTCATATATTTGGACTCGATTGGAGCACTCTAAATGGGTCAAAGTGGGATTTTTCAAAATTTGCCCCTACTCAAAAGTTCGACCCAAATTGGGGGACATCAAAATTCGTTTCAGAGGTATGGTTCCTTCGGCAAAGTTTTTATTTTGATCCCTAGAATATGATTTTCATAGAGCAATGGGCGATTTTTTGCCTCCCCACAAATCGACCCGGCCTAGTACATATACATAGTATATTCATATATTTTATACAATCGGCATACACATAAGTAACAAATCGAAGTTGCCACGTAAATCATGCTAACATACACATATACATATGTACATATATATAAACAATAACGATAAAATTTTACAAATTTACATATGTATATACTTACTTATTCCTGTACTTCACCAATTTTCTTTTCCCTCGTCACTTGTACTGCAAAATAATATACATACATACATACATACGGCATACATTTTGCCTTTGCCGACATATTCTACAAAACTAAATTAAAATTTTAAAACTTATCGAAAATAATTACATAATTTCAAAAAAACTAAACAGAGCGGTAAATGGGAATTACGAGAATTTAATTTATTAAATATAAATTAAAAAAAAAATATGCGGTAAAAAAAAAATTAACAACTGATAGAAAAAGCACATATGTACGTATTGGCATATTCAATTGCCCTCTACACATACCATATAGATATATTCAAAAATTTGCACCTTTCCAGCAATAACCCTTGTTCTTGTTAAAGCACAAACAAGCAGGATTACAAACAAAATATTAAAGTATATTAACACCCCTATTCTGTGTACTTGACAAATTCAACATATTTCTAATTTGTCAAAATTTGAAATTTATCAAGCATTTCGTATTCTGTGTCTGAAATAAAAAGCTCTTTTCTTTATAAGTTGTTAAGATGTCAAATGCTCTTAACAGTGCTCGTTATGAATTAAATATCTGAATGAGAATACCTTTGTGCAAGAAGAAACTTGTATAATAACGGGGCAAGTATTAATAATATAATTTAATATATATATTAATTTAAGCTAATTTTTTTGAAATATATTCCAGATTTTTTAGAAAATTTGGAATAAAAGCACCATAGGAGCAATTGACTGCACGCATATTACTATCAATATAATTTAAATAGAAATCAGCTGTTTCTACTTACATTATTTTGTTCACCACACGTGTGGGGAAAAGCTTTGCGAATTGAAGCTTTTACTTTTATCAAGATTGTCACAGAATACCAAAATATTTGTCGCTTGATAAATATTTGAGTTAATTTTCAATATTTTATTAATTTGTCAAGTGCACAGAATAGGGGCGTAAATATGCTATACATATACAAAGGTTATAAACCTTTTTTCACAATCTCTCATATGTACAAGTATGTATACTATATACAAATGAGTACGAAACAATAAATAATAATATATAAAGAAAACAGGGATCTTAAACGTAATTATTGTTATCAGTGTACACTGAAAGATTTTTTTTCTTATTTTCATCTTTCTCATACATAGTATCTAAATGAACGGAGTTTCTAAGGAATCTAAATCAACACAGTATCTAAAAGTACAAAAAAATATTTCTTGCAGAAGCTACACGCTCAAAGCAAGGTGTTACAAAGCAAAAGGGGGGTGAAAGATACATATTTCATATATTAAGTTTATTTCTGAGCGTTACGGTTTAATTGGATACTGGACTCGATTTTCATCTTCATCGATTTAAGACAATTCTGAATAAGTATTAGAAATCAAAAAAGAAAATATAGACAATTTCTGGACTTACGCTAAATATGAAAACTGTAGAAGAAGCAAAAGCTATAATCCCCGATCAATTGAAATTTATTAAAGCTATAGCACCTACTCCACTATCGAGAGTAGAGCTGACACAAATTCAAAGACAGGTGGCTAGTTCAGATGCCCACTGAAATTTTTGTAGTAGGTATAAACAATAGCCGTCGATATTTGTCGATAAACAAGTGACGGTATTAATGAATTTACCGAAAATTCAAAAAACAAGTGAGGTATTTATGAAACTTAAGTCCACTGTTTCCAACAGTTTGTCGATTATATCGACACAAAACATTCGCACAGACAATTGGGTCCCTATTCTGGTAAATATATGCACATCAGCATTACCAGAAAAATGATTACTTGCTTCCAAGCTATCATATATATAGCAAGCATTAGCAAAAGGTTTCACACCTTAACTTAGCAGACCCCAACTGCAACACCCCCGCCAAATAGACAGTCCAATTGGCAGCGTTCTCATACCACAAATAAGACTCTGTGAATACTTTTATAAAGCCACAAGTACTCGATCGTCGTACGACTACCACTAAAGCCAGAATTACCCCACACACTCGCCTTAAGTCATTTCCGTACCTCTGCTACCCAACAGTTTTTAAATATAAAAAAACCTACGTAAAAAAGTCGATCTAAAACCAGATTACGATAGGGCCTTAGAATAATACCTCCATTTAGACCACATGAATGAAGTCAGCCCTGGCGAGAAAATTATAAAAAGTAAATACTATTTATTTTACCTGCCACATCATGCAGCAATAAAGACAAAAACTACAAAGGTTAGAGTTGTCTTTAATGCATCAAAATCCACCAGATCGGGGAAGTCCTTAAATAACATTTTATTTACGGGTCTCACGCTTCAGCCAGATTTAATGCTACTTATTAATTCGCGTACATTCAAATACGTATTCAACGGGGACGTCGAAAAAATATGTAGACAAATAATTGCACATAAAGACGATTAAGATTTTCAGCGAACTATTTTCCCCAAAATCCCCCCCCAATAGACTACAACCTAAAAACAGTGAGCTTTGGGGTTAACTGTGCTCCATACTTAGCCATTGGAACACTCCAAAAATTGGCTAGGAACACCAAGTCAGAATTTCCTCTGGTAACCCAGGTGTTAAAAACAGAAAAGTATGAAGACGATATTCTTTTGGGAAGTCACTGCCTTCCACAAGCATACGCGTCACTAGCTCAAGTGACACAAGCTTTCAAAACAGCAAGGTTTTCGTTAAAAAAGATAACGGCGAACCACCATAATATTTCCAGGACATACATAAAGAGAATCTATTGAACACTAATTTCTCTAAATTCGAAAAGGAAAGCACAACAAAAACTCTGGAGATGCAATGGAATGCGATATGTGACCAGTTTTCATATAACGTACTACTGAATCAATATCTGCACTATCCGCCATAACTAAGAGGCAAATTTCATCCTCGGTGACAAAACTTTTCGATCCAGCAGGATGGCTTTCGCCAATTAAGATACAAGTGAAAATTCTAATACAAGGATTGTGGCTACACCGAACTAACTGGGACGGACAAGTGAAACCACTTCGTTTAGAAAAGTGGTCCCAGTTCGGGTCGGGCAATCTTAATGATATCTTACAAATACAAATCCCACGATGGATAAATTATGTCCCCGAGCACAAAGTCGAATTACATAGCTTCTGTGACGCCTCTGAAAAAGCATATTGTGCCATCATCTATTTGCTCACACAATCTGACACAGCGACCACCAGTCACCTACTCGTATCCAAGACAAAGGTGACTCCGCTAAAAACTACCCCGACTGGAACTATATGGTGTGCTACTACTAGCCAATCTAGTACCCATATTGCAAACGCATAAAAATATGGCAAAATATAAATTATTTCTCTGGTCTGATCCCGAAATAGTATTAGGCTGGTTAAAAAAATATCCACATGCATGGAAGAGCTACATATATTTCCAATCGAATGTCTAAAATCCGTGATCTAGATAGATAGATAGATGTTATGAGATAATGCACCGACCTTAGGTATTGTGCCCTCTTCGATATCACATGTCTTCCCAGAGTCCCAGCAGCCTGAATAGCTCTAGGAGTTTGCCGGGCGCTACTGAGGTGATGTGATCCCTGCTGATATAAATGGAATCCAGGGCCTTAAGCCTTTTTCCACAGATTGCTGTGCAATCCAGGATTAGGTGTGCTGGTGTTTCCTGTTCCAGGTCGCAGCACCGGCAGTTAGCACAGGAGACTATGCCCATGTTGGACAAGTGCTTCCTGAGCCTGCAGTGCCCTGTGTAAATTGCGAAGAGGAGACGGAATTTGTCACGGGGGAGGTGAATAAGTTCCTTGAACCTGTAGAGACTGTACCCCCCTCGTAGCAGTTTGTCGTGGCGCATGCCTGATGCCTGTTGCCAATGCCGTTCTCTCTCCGTTCATTCCTCCATGCGGAGAAGTTCCTTAAAAGTGTGGGATCCTACCGCTATGTATGGTTCTGGTCCCATCATCTTGGACACTGCCGCAGCGCGGACCAGTTCGTCGGCCTTCTCGTTTCCTTCTATTCCATCGGTGTACCACTGAATGGTACTGTCTTCCAGCAGTCTTTCCAGCGTGGAATCGCTCCACTCCGTCTTGCTGCCGACATTAGCAGCATGGTGTGGTTTGCTGCTTGTTTTATCACCTGGTGCAGCGGTGTGAGCTCCAGTATGACTTCCAGTGCCACAGTGGGGCATGTGCGCATTGCCCCCGAAACACAGACACAGGCAAGTCTTTGCAGCTTAGACAGTCTTCGGATCACCGAAGACTGAGCTGCTTTGGTAGCCCAAGCAACCGCTCCATTGGTGATAATAGGCCTCACTATCATGGTATACAGCCATCTAATGATTCTTGGCTTGCAACCCCATGATCTGCCGGCCAGGCGTCTGCATACCATAAGTGCTCTAGTTGCTTTGGACAGCGTTAAGTCCAAATGCCTACTCCACCGTAGTGATGAGTCTAAAGTAAGGCCAAGGAATTTGACCTCTTTCGACATTTTCACCTCTGTGCCTCCTATTGTTAGGGACCTCAGGCCCGGAAGAGATCTCCACCTGGTGAATGGGATTACGGTAGTTTTTGCTGTGTTGATGTTTAGCCCTATCGTGTTGCATCATCCTTTCGCCAGGTTTAAGCCCCTTTAGACAATGTCACAGAGAGTGTTTTCAAATCTGCCTCTCGCCATTATGACAATGTCATCCGCGTACCCTTGACAGCGGATTCCATTGCTGGCGAGCAACTCGAGGAGTTCGTCTACTACCAAGCTCCATAGCAGAGGGGATAGTACTCCCCCCTGTGGGCAGCCCCTTGTGGTGCCAAGACGAATCTTGTTTTCCCCCACCGTTGTTTCCGCTACCCTAGTACGCAGAAGTGCTTCTATCCATCTGCATATTGGAGTGGTAACGTTCCTTCTCTCAAGTGCCTTGATCACGCTAGTATGAGACGCATTATCAAAGGCACCCTCAATGTCTAGGAAGGCGCAGACCGCAACCTCGCCGTTATCCAGCGAATCTTGCAGCTCAGACGTGAGTTGGTACAGAGCAGTGTTTGTGGATCTGCCCGCTCTGTACGCATGTTACCTGGCATGTAGGGGTCCGATCTTCAGCGCTTCCGATCGAGTGTGGTTATTTATTACTTTCTCCATCCCCTTTAGCATGAAGGATGTGAGACTTATAGGCCGGAATGATTTGGCTAGCAAATAGTCTCTCCTCCCTACCTTGGGGATGAAGATTACTTTTGCAATTCTCCATGGCTCAAGGATATACGACATCGCCATGCTGTCTCTCATCAGCCCAAGCAGGTGTGGCAGGAGAGTATCCATACCTTGCTGCAAGAGGGCCGGGAAGACGCCTTCCACTCCCGGTGACTTATAGTTTGAAAAGGAGGCCAGTCCCCATCTGACTGAGTCTACAGTGAAAAAATTCCTTGCAGTCAGCCAGTCTGAGTGGTCCGGCCAACGTTTGTCCGATGCTGGAGTTAGGTCAGCTTGAACCGTCTCCGGGAAGTGTGCCTGTAGGAGTGTTTCTGCCCTTTCCTCCGCGCTAGTCGTATAGGTCCCGCCCGACTAATTATAAATTCTAGAAGTGACTCACCCCTCACGTGATGTTCGAACCTTCCTTGTCCTTCGTCTGTACCGCCACCAGATCTTGCGTTAGAAACTCTGAAATAAGGAAAAAGTCTATATCGGCTCTAACGACTACACAAGAGCGGGGTCTCTCGCTAGAGAAATCCCAGATTACCTTGCTTCCTTTCGTGTTGAGGCCTCTTACCCCTCTTCTAACCACCCAAGGCTCTTGGATTAAGAGGATGCCCAGGTTATTCGAAATGAACCTTTTCACGCTGACAGCCGAGGCTGCCGATGCGTGATGTAGGTTCACCTGAGCAACTTCTATGCCGGCGCTGGAACTTATAATATTGGTTCGATCTCTTCATCAACCTGCATATCCAGCCCTTCCAGGAGCTCTTGGGTGGATGGCAGCAAGCCTTCTTGCTCTTTGAGGAGCTCGTTGCTCCTGCTTTCATCCACGGTGGTGGTCAGAGCCTTCTCGGCCGGGATGGGGGTCGTTGGGGGACTCGTGCCGCTCTCCCGCAACCACGGCGGCAGTCGCCTCCTGCCCTGCTGAGCTGGCTGCGGATGAAGCCGGAACTGCGGTCATCCCCGTCGCGGGTTCTTTGTCCGTCGTCGGCGTTGCTTTGGGCCTCCATGGCCTCATTACCACCCTGCCGAAGCGGAAGTTTAGCTTGAATCCCTTCTGTCTGATGTATTTATAGGATTCATCATCTACCGTTATGATGAGGTTCCGCCCTGAACCCACAACACTCCTCGATACGCCGTGGTTCTTAAGTCCACGTTTTGGTTTTTCACTAAACCAAGCGCGAAGTCGTAATTTTCGTCCGCACTTCTAGGGAAGAATACCGCCATACTGTGCAGTTGTGGTATATCCTTGCCTCTCTTAGCGCACAGGGCCGGACCATTCCAACCCACTAGCCTTGGCGTGGTCTCCGTTAGCCAGGTGGCCGACTTCTCATCCTGGCAGTCTACCAGCAGCATACCGCCCTTGAAGAAGATGCCATTAAAGGCGCCGGTGTACTCGTCGCCCACGAACAAAGCTTTCACTAAGCAGTTCTGGAGAGACGTCTGCTGTTCCGACCCTAGGGCCTCCGCCGGGTAGTTGCGGGGAAACACTGCCATCCGGATGCTCTTCACGGCCTCCGAGTACTTCCGGTTTACGGCTCTCGTCGGCTGCTGGTTGGGGTTGGAGTTTTTTCCCCTGGCCTCTTGTGTTTTGTCCTCTCGGATTCTCTTGGACCTAGGTGGCTCCTGAGGAGTTATTTGGCCGCTTTTCCTCTTTTCCGTTCGATTTGGTGCCTCTTGGGGTGCCGGCCTAATTTCGCTTCGTCCCTCTGAAAAGGCTGCTTTGGCTCGGCGCCGCCTCTGATTCCTGCGTCTTGTTGCAGACGAACCGTTGGCATCTGTGCGCTGTGCATTTGATCCGTGATCTAGCGGGATCAGCTTCTAGGAACAAGAAGGTGCAAGCCACCTTGCCACCACCACCCTTTTTTGGAATGGTCCCCGATGGTTGACCGAAAACGCGTTGCACTGACCAGGCGTCTTTGAAAAGGCCACAACATCGCCACACCACTGAGCTTAGCAACGTGAAGACAACGCTACAACAACTCTAGTGACTGCTGAACATGCTGAACATTCGCCTATAATTCTAATACAAAGTCTTATATATAAACTTCATTGCCTCTAACAATTTCTGTTGGCCACATTTTCCGCCAAACATATTCTACAATGAAATCCGCGAAGTTTTTGGGATTGTTGTAGTCATTCCTCGCAAAAAATCGTTTTATTACACGCAACTGGGAATTAATACGCTGCGTAAGCGTATCATTTTCCGCCACAAATGAAATGGGGTATGAGCACCTCCGTAGACCTAACATTTTCTGGGCATACCTCCAGCTGCAGGTCGTCTCTACCATCTTCAACCATCCCCAACACCTAGTGACCTTCCACCCTCCTGCCTGAAATGAGAAAAACATAAAAGTAATTATCTAATATTGTATATTTTTAATCTTCTTCTTCTTCTTAATTGGCGTAGAAACCGCTTAAGCGATTATAGCCGAGTTAACAACAGCGCGCCAGTCGTTTCTTCTTTTCGCTACGTGGCGCCAATTGGATATTCCAAGCGAAGCCAGGTCCTTCTCCACTTGGTGCTTCCAACGGAGTGGAGGTCTTCCTCTTCCTCTGCTTCCCCCGGCGGGTACTGCGTCGAATATTTTCAGAGCTGGAGTGTTTTCGTCCATCCGGACAACATGACCTAGCCAGCGTAGCCGCTGTCTTTTAATTCGCTGAACTATGTCGATGTCGTCGAATATCTCGTACAGCTCATCGTACCATCGATTGCGGTATTCGCCGTGGCTAACGCGCAAAGAACCACAAATCTTTCGCAGAACTTTTCTCTCGAAAACTCGCAACGTCGTCTCATCCGTTGTTGACATCGTCCAAGACTCTGCACCATACAGCAGGACGGGAATTATGAGTGACTTATAGAGTTTGGTTTTTGTTTGTCGAGAGAGGACTTTGCTTCTCAATTGCCTACTCAGTCCGAAGTAGCACCTGTTGGCAAGAGTTATCCTGCGTTGGATTTCTAGGCTGACATTGTTGGTGGTGTTTACGCTGGTTCCAAGATAGACGAAATTATCTACGACTTCAAAGTTATGACTGTCAACAGTGACGTGAGAGCCAAGTCGCGAATGCGACGACTGTTTGTTTGATGACAGGAGATATTTCGTCTTGCCCTCGTTCACTGCCAGACCCATTTTCTGTGCTTCCTTGTCCAGTCTGGAGAAAGCAGAACTAACGGCGCGGTTGTTGAGGCCGATGATATCAATATCATCGGCATACGCCAACAGCTATACACTCTTATAGAAGATGGTACCTTCTCTATTTAGTTCTGCGGCTCGAACTATTTTCTCCAAAAGCAGGTTGAAAAAGTCGCACGATAGGGAATTGCCTTGTCTGAAACCTCGTTTGGTATCGAACGGCTCGGAGAGGTCCTTCCCGATCCTGACGGAGCTTTTGGTGTTACTCAACGTCAGTTTACACAGCCGTATTAGTTTTGCGGGAATACCAAATTCAGACATCGCGGCATAAAGGCAGCTCCTTTTCGTGCTGTCGAAAGCAGCTTTGAAATCGACGAAGAGGTGGTGTGTGTCGACTCTCCTTTCACGGGTCTTTTCCAAGATTTGGCGCATGATGAATAGCACACTTAAATTCCAATCGTTGGGCATGCTTTCGTCCGACCATATTTTACAAAGAAGCTGATGCATGCACCTTATCAGTTCTTCACCGCCGTGTTTGAATAGCTCGGCCGGCAATCCGTCGGCCCCTGCCGCTTTGTTGTTCTTCAGGCGGGCAATTGCTATTCGAACTTCTTCATGGTTGGGTAATGGAACGTCTGCTCCATCGTCATCGATTGGGGAATCGGGTTCTCCTTCTCCTGGTGTTGTGCGTTCACTGCCATTCAGCAGGCTGTAGAAGTGTTCCCTCCATAATTTAAGTATGGTCTTGGCATCAGTGACTAGATCACCTTTGGGGGTTCTACAAGAGTGCTCCGGTCTTGAAACCTTCTGTATGCCGCCGCATTTTTTCGTAGAATTTTCGAGCATTACCCCTGTCGGCCAGCTTATCAAGCCCTTCGTACTCACGCATTTCGGCCTCTTTCTTCTTCTGTCTGCAAATGCGTCTCGCTTCCCTCTTCAACTCTCGGTATCTATCCCATCCCGCACGTGTAGTGGTCGATCGTAACGTTGCGAGGTAGGCAGCCTGTTTTCTCTCCGCTGCGACACGGCACTCCTCGTCGTACCAGCTGTTCTTTTGCACTTTCCGAAAACCAATGGTTTCGGTTGCAGCTGTACGTAAGGAGTTTGAAATGCCGTCCCACAGTTCCCTTATACCGAGTTGTTGACGAGTGCTCTCAGAGAGCAGGAGTGCAAGCCGAGTAAAAAATCGTTCGGCTGTCTGTTGTGATTGCAGCTTCTCGACGTCGAACCTTCCTTATTTCCATATTTCGGGCCCCGGCGAAGTCAATCAGCCTCAACCCATTAGGGGATGTTTCGTTGTGGAGGCCGAATTTACCGACCGTAGTGCCAAAGACACCTTCTTTGCCCACCCTGGCGTTAAAGTCGCCAAGCACGATTTTGACATCGTGGCGGGGGCAGCCTTCATAAGTGCGCTCCAAGCACTCATAAAAGGCATCTTTGGTCACATCGTCCTTCTCTTCCGTCGGGGCGTGGGCGCAAATCAGCGATATGTTGAAGAACCTCGCTTTGATGCGGATTGTGGCTAGACGTTCATTCACCGCAGTGAATGATAGTACTCGGCGACGGAGTCTCTCTCCTACCACGAATCCAACACCAAACTTGCGCTCCTTTATATGGCCACTGTAGCAAATGTCACAAGGACCTACTCGTCTCTGTCCTTGTCCCGTCCATCGCATTTCTTGGACGGCGGTGATGTCAGCCTTTGTTTTTACGAGGACATCAACCAGCTGGGCAGCGGCACCTTCCCAATTAAAGGACCGGACATTCCAGGTGCATGCCCTGAATTCGTAGTCCTTATTTCGTTTGCCATGGTCGTCATCAAAGGGGGGGTCTCTCATCCGAGGCTGCTGTTGGTTTTTCATTGGGGTGAGCTTTTTACGTGGCGGGTCCCAAACCCAGCGCACAACCCTATGTAGGGGATGTTTCGCCTTCTCACTTTAGCTCGCCTTCGAACGGATGTTCTTAGGCTACCCAGAGGATACTTGGTCAAAGACCGGAAGTAGTGAGCTGCTTGAGCCATGTGTAAAAGAATCGTTTCTGGCCACTCCCAAGTGAATGGCGATCAGAGAACTTTCCTCACTTGCGTGAACTTCTACACATGACTCCATCCTCCTAGCTAAACATTAAATAAAAAATTTGGGGCAAAGGTATTTTTGCATTTTCTAACCAACTGCCCTTCGATATCGCAAGATCCCTTGCGGCACCTAAACGTACGACTGTGCTATTTCCCATGACGGAGAGCACCATCGGCAGTTTCTTCTTTCAAAATCAGACCCTCCTCTTCACAAAAACCTATGCAGCATTTCCTCGTCTCGAATGTGTGGAATATTTTGGCAATATTCCCATTCCCTTAACTTCCGGCACCTTCAATTTATTAGTTCGACGAACACGACTATTTCACTGTGGATCTACATAAGTATAATTGTAAAGAAGTAATAAAAACTTAATTTAAATATCATATTAAAATTTAATTTAACATACCTGATGAATTAGAAGCCAGTTTTTTTGCAAAATAATTTTAAATACGACCCAAAATACTTACCTTTAACAAAAACAAAATTAATTAAAAATGAAATGCAATATCCATCTGACCCTGTATGCGGGACAGTAAATATAAAATATATTTTTATGTATTAATAAAAATTAATCTGATAAAATGAGTATATTAATTACTAAAAACCGCATAAATATAAGTTTTTTAAATTTCTTTTGCAGGGAATCGGGAAACACTGCCTTACATATGCTTTGTCAGTATAATTCTGGAGAATCTGAACGAGGTGATTACTCGTCAATAATAAATATTAGTGAAAAGTTGCTTTCTCTTAATCCAAACGTTAATGTACAAAATAACCGAGGTGAAGCCCCTCTTCATGTAGCAATATTATCTGGCAACCACAAAATAATAAACATGCTGGTTTCTAAGCCCGATATCGATATTAATTTGCAAAACAATAATGATAACACCGCTTTAGAATTATGTTTATTAAATCAAGTGGACTTATGGAAACTGCCTTTAAAACTAATAGAACTTGGAGCTAACGTCAACCCAATCAAAGCTTCGACTCAAGACGATTTGATGCAAGTCTTGGCAAAGAAGAGTTTGGAGAATTCGGCAATTTTTTTAGCAGATTATGCGGATCTTAATCACGTCAATGCCGAAGGATATACTGTACTCCATATAGCTGCACATATGAATTTATCAAATTTAGCCGCAAAATTATTACAAGTCGGTGCTAATTCAAATGCTCAGTTGCGCAAATCTCAAATGAAATCACCTATTCACATAGCAGTGGAAGCTAATGCTACTGATGTTTTAAAAGAAATTGTAAATCAAAAATCAAGTGTTTCAGGTGAACCACCAAACTTTGATTGTAAAGACGATAACGGGAATACTCCATTAAGCCTTAGTATAGAATTAGGACGTAGACATCTTGTTTCTATCCTAATAGATGGAGGCGCAAATGTTAATGCTCGAAACGATAACGATATGACACTTTTGCATCAATCAATTTTAAATAAAGACGCGGACACGGCAATTTTGCTTTTGGAAAATGGCGCTGATGCAAATTTCCTAACTGGTATAACCATTATTTGGGAAATATTTAGTATCGTGCCGGTTAAATATCGTTTAGGGAGAAAAACCGGGGTGATGCTGGGGTTTGGCTTTAGTCGGAGGGGGGTAGTTGGCGGGGGTTGGTTACCCCCCTCACGCCCCCTTATTGGAAAGAGGAAGGACCGCGCCGCGCTTCAAAAAAAATAACCATGGCAACCCTTTTCTTATTGTGCAAATGCAGAGAATTTTAACTAAAATAAAATAATTAAAATAAAGCTTTATTTACACCAAATATTAAAAATATTAATATACAGAAACGTTATATTGAAGTGTTAGTAAGTGAAAAGTGCATAATATAAGTGAAAAAGTTATTCACAATATACAAATTATCAATGTAAAAGTTGTCAATTTTTTAACTTTAAATGCAAATATCTTTAAAACTATAGGTCTGTATTTTAGCATTTCATTCCTTTCTGCATTGGCGGCCTTCGGCCGCGCTTTAAAAAATAACTCTGGCCGGTCCAACACCGGCAAGCCATCCACAGTATTTTAGCATTGAACACCTTTTCGCGTTCACTTCATACATTTATTGCTAAGTGGGTTTAATTTATTCCCTTTTGTTCGTGCTTTCTCGGTAATTTGACAGTTCAAATTAGGCAGTCATTTTGGTTTTTCGCATTATTGAACTCAATGCAGAAAAAGGTGTATTTTATTTAAAGATTTACAAAGAAATTAACCATCAAAAGTAATTAAAAACATTACTAGTGGTTTTTATAATTCATAAGTAATATATGTGCGTGAAAATGTATCCATTATTGGCTTGGTACAATGCACAACAGATGAAAATACACTAGCATATATTTAGAAATTGGCAAAAAATATCATTTTTTAAAGTGAATTTGTGGAAAAATTTGTGAACCGATTTTTATAAAATATGTTTTAAAATAAAGTTCGATCGTTTAGATACAGTGAACCAAAATTAACCGGCGCGATACTAAATCCGACCTAATTATTTTATAGGTTATTATTTCTTTGTATATTAATAATTTTTTCTTTGATTTAAAAAAGGAGACAAAAAATCGCCTCTACAGCTGGCTATATACTCTCATTTACCCAAAGTAGTTGATAACTTATGTGCTAAAGGAGTGGCTTTAAAGACATTTAATGACAA